>NC_068455.1:73199295-73209295 GCF_023373465.1 Oncorhynchus keta | reverse complement strand
AGAGAGAGAGGGGGGGGGGTTGAGGAAGAGAAAGATAGAGGGAGAGAGAAGGGGGGGGTTTGGGGAGAGAAAGATACAGAGAGAGAGAGAGAGGGGGGGGTTGAGGAAGTGAAGATAGATATATATATATATATATATAGAGAGAGAGAGAGAGGGGGGTTGAGGAAGTGAAAGATAGAGAGAGAGAGAGAGCGTGAGAGGGGGTTGAGGAAGAGAAAGATACAGAGAGAGAAAGAGGTGGGGGAGGCAGGGAGAGGGGGAGGGGGGAGAGAGAGATTGTCACCCTCTCTCTATCCCTCTATCCCTCTATCCCTCTCTCTATCCCTCTATCCCTCTATCTATTTCTCTATCCCTCTCTCTATCCCTCTATCTATTTCTCTATCCCTCTATCTATCCCTCCCTCTATCCCTCTATCTATTTCTCTATCCCACTCTCTATCCCTTCCTCTATCCCTCTATCTATCCCTCTATCTATCCCACTCTCTATCCCTCCTCTATCCCTCTCTCTATCCCTCTCTCTATCCCTCTCTATCCCTCTCTATCCCTCCCTCTATCCCTCTATCTATCCTCTCTCTATCCCTCTCTATCCCTCTATCTATCCCTCTATCTATCCCTCTCTATCCCTCCCTCTATCCCTCTTTCTATCCCACTCTCTATCCCTCCCTCTATCTATTTCTCTATCCCTCCCTCTATCCCTCTTTCTATCCCACTCTCTATCCCTCCCTCTATCTATTTCTCTATCCCTCCCTCTATCCCTCTTTCTATCCCTCTATCTATCCCACTCTCTATCCCTCCCTCTATCCCTCTATCTATTTCTCTATCCCTCCCTCTATCCCTCTCTCTATCCCTCTATCTATTTCTCTATCCCTCCCTCTATCCCTCTATATATTTCTCTATCCCTCTATCTATTTCTCTATCCCTCTATCTATTTCTTCTCTATCCCTCCCTCTATCCCTCTATCTATTTCTCTATCCCTCTATCTATTTCTCTATCCCTCTATCTATTTCTCTATCCCTCTCTATCCCTCTATCTATTTCTCTATCCCTCTATCTATCCCTCTCTCTATCCCTCTATCTATGTCTCTATCCCTCCTCTATCCCTCTCTCTATCCCTCTATCTATTTCTCTATCCCTCCCTCTATCCCTCTCTGTTTCTCTATCCCTCCTCTATCCCTCTATCTATTTCTCTATCCCTCTATCTATTTCTCTATCCCTCTATCTATTTCTCTATCCCTCCTCTATCCCTCTCTCTATCCCTCTATCTATCCCTCTCTATCCCTCCCTCTATCCCTCTCTCTCCCTCCTCTATCCCTCTATCTATTTCTCTATCCCTCCTCTATCCCTCCCTCTATCCTCTCTATCCTCTCTCTATCCCTCTATCTATTTCTCTATCCCCTCTCTATCCCTCTATCTATTTCTCTATCCTCTATCTATCCCTCCTCTATCCCTCTATCTATTTCTCTATCCCACTCTCTATCCCTTCCTCTATCCCTCTATCTATCCCTCTATCTATCCCACTCTCTATCCCTCTCTCTATCCCTCTCTCTATCCCTCTCTCTATCCCTCTCTCTATCCCTCTCTCTATCCCTCTCTCTATCCCTCTCTCTATCCCTCTCTCTATCCCTCTCTCTATCCCTCTATCTATCCCTCTCTCTATCCCTCTCTCTATCCCTCTCTCTATCCCTCTCTCTATCCCTCTCTCTATCCCTCTCTCTATCTATTTCTCTATCCCTCCCTCTATCCCTCTTTCTATCCCACTCTCTATCCCTCCCTCTATCTATTTCTCTATCCCTCCCTCTATCCCTCTTTCTATCCCTCTATCTATCCCACGATCTCTCTATCCCTCCCTCTATCCCTCTATCTATTTCTCTATCCCTCCCTCTATCCCTCTCTCTCCTCCCTCTATCCCTCTATCTATTTCTCTATCCCTCCTCTATCCCTCCCTCTATCCCCTCTCTATCCCTCTCTCTCTATCCCTCTATCTATTTCTCTATCCCTCCTCTATCCCTCTATCTATTTCTCTATCCCTCTATCTATCCCTCCTCTATCCCTCTATCTATTTCTCTATCCCACTCTATCCCTTCCTCTATCCCTCTATCTATCCCTCTATCTATCCCTCTCTATCCCCTCTCTATCCCTCTCTCTATCCCTCTCTCTATCCCACTCTCTATCCCTCCCTCTATCCCTCCTCTATCCCTCTATCTATCCCCTCTCTATCCCTCTCTCTATCCCTCTATCTATCCCTCTATCTATCCCTCTCTATCCCACTCTCTATCCCTCCCTCTATCTCACTCTCTATCCCTCCTCTATCTATTTCTCTATCCCTCCTCTATCCCTCTTTCTATCCCTCTCTATCCCTCCCTCTATCTATTTCTCTATCCCTCCTCTATCCCTCTTTCTATCCCTCTATCTATCCCACTCTCTATCCCTCCCTCTATCCCTCTATCTATTTCTTATCCCCTCCCTCTATCCTCTCTCTATCCCTCTATCTATTTCTCTATCCCTCCCTCTATCCCTCTATATATTTCTCTATCCCTCCCTCTATCCCTCTCTCTATCCCTCTATCTATTCTCTATCCCTCCCTCTATCCCTCTATCTATTTCTCTATCCCTCTATCTATTTCTCTATCCCTCTATCTATTTCTCTATCCCTCTATCTATCCTCTCTATCCCTCTATCTATTTCTATCCCCTCTATCCCTCTCTCTATCCCTCTATCTATGTCTCTATCCTCTCTCTATCCCTCTATCTATTTCTCTATCCCTCCCTCTATCCCTCTATCTATTTCTCTATCCCTCCTCTATCCCTCTATCTATTTCTCTATCCCTCTATCTATTTCTCTATCCCTCTATCTATTTCTCTATCCCTCCTCTATCCCTCTCTCTATCCCTCTATCTATCCCCTCTCTATCCCTCCCTCTATCCCTCTCTCTCCCTCCCTCTATCCCTCTATCTATTTCTCTATCCCTCCTCTATCCCTCCTCTATCCTCTCTCTATCCCCTCTCTATCCCTCTATCTATTTCTCTATCCCTCTCTATCCCTCTCTTCTTCCTCCCTCCTATCCCTCTCTCTATTTCTCTATCCCTCCCTCTATCCTCTCTCTATCCTCTATCTATTTCTCTATCCCTCTATCTATTTCTCTATCCCTCTATCTATTTCTCTATCCCTCTATCTATCCCCTCTATCCTCTATCTATTTCTCTATCCCTCTATCTATCCCTCTCTATCCTCTATCTATGTCTCTATCCCTCTCTCTATCCCTCTATCTATTTCTCTATCCCTCTCTCTATCCCCTATCTATTTCTATCCCTCTATCTATCCCTCTCTATCCCTCTATCTATGTCTCTATCCTCCCTCTATCCCTCTCTCTATCCCTCTATCTATTTCTCTATCCCTCCCTCTATCCCTCTATCTATTTCTCTATCCCTCCTCTATCCCTCTATCTATTTCTCTATCCCTCTATCTATTTCTCTATCCCTCTATCTATTCTCTATCCCTCCTCTATCCCCTCTCTATCCCTCTATCTATCCCTCTCTATCCCTCCCTCTATCCTCTCTCTCCCTCCCTCTATCCCTCTATCTATTTCTCTATCCCTCCTCTATCCCTCCCCCTATCCCCTCTCTATCCCCTCTCTATCCCTCTATCTATTTCTCTATCCCCTCTCTATCCCTCTATCTATTTCTCTATCCTCTATCTATCCCTCCTCTATCCCTCTATCTATTTCTCTATCCCACTCTATCCCTTCCTCTATCCCTCCATCTATCCCTCTATCTATCCCCACTCTCTATCCCCTCTCTATCCCTCTCTCTATCCCACTCTCTATCCTCCTCCCCATCCTCCCTCTATCCCTCTATCTATCCTCTCTCTATCCCTCTATCTATCCTCTATCTATCCCTCTATCTATCCCTCTCTCTATCCCACTCTCTATCCCTCCCTCTATCTCACTCTCTATCCCTCCCTCTATCTATTCTCTATCCCTCCCTCTATCCTCTTTCTATCCCACTCTCTATCCCTCCCTCTATCTATTCTCTATCCCTCCTCTATCCCTCTTTCTATCCCTCTATCTATCCACTCTCTATCCCTCCCTCTATCCCTCTATCTATTTCTCTATCCCTCCCTCTATCCCTCTCTCTCCCTCCCTCTATCCCTCTATCTATTTCTCTATCCCTCCCTCTATCCCTCCTCTATCCTCTCTCTATCCCTCTCTCTCTATCCCTCTATCTGTTTCTCTATCCCCTCTCTATCCCTCTATCTATTTCTCTATCCTCTATCTATCCCTCCCTCTATCCCTCTATCTATTTCTCTATCCCACTCTATCCCTCTATCTATCCTCTATCTATCCCCACTCTCTATCCCTCTCTCTATCCCTCTCTCTATCCCTCTCTCTATCCCACTCTCTATCCCTCCCTCTATCCCTCCTCTATCCCTCTATCTATCCCTCTCTCTATCCCTCCTCTATCTATTTCTCTATCCCTCCCTCTATCCCTCTATCTATTTCTCTATCCTCCCTCTATCCCTCCTCTATCCCTCTATCTATTTCTCTATCCCTCTATCTATTTCTCTATCCCTCTATCTATTTTCTATCCCTCTATCTATCCCTCTCTCTATCCCTCTATCTATTCTCTATCCCTCCCTCTATCCCTCTATCATCCTCTATCTATCCCTCTATCTATCCTCTCTCTATCCCACTCTCTATCCCTCCCTCTATCTCACTCTCATCCCTCCTCTATCTATTTCTCTATCCCTCCCTCTATCCCTCTTTCTATCCCTCTTTATCCCTCCCTCTATCCCTCCTCTATCCCTCTATCTATCCTCTCTCTATCCCTCCCTCTATCTATTTCTCTATCCCTCCCTCTATCCCTCTATCTGTTCTCTACCCCTCCCTCTATCCCTCTCTCTATCCCTCTATCTGTTTTCTCTATCCCTCTATCTATTTCTCTATCCCTCTATCTATTTTCTCTATCCCTCTATCTATTTCTCTATCCCTCCCTCTATCCCTCTATCTATTTCTCTATCCCTCTATCTATTTCTCTATCCCTCTATCTATTTCTCTATCCTCTATCTATTTCTCTATCCCTCCCTCTATCCCTCTATCTATTTCTCTATCCCTCTATCTATTTCTCTATCGCTCTATCTATTTCTCTATCCCTCTATCTATTTCTCTATCCCTCCCTCTATCCTCTATCTATTTCTCTATCCCTCCCTCTATCCCCTCTCTATCCCTCTATCTATTTCTCTATCCCTCTATCTATTTCTCTATCCCTCTATCTATTTCTCTATCCCTCTATCTATTTCTCTATCCCTCCCTCTATCCCTCTATCTATTTCTCTATCCCTCCCTCTATCCCTCCCTCTATCCTCTATCTATTTCTCTATCCCTCCCTCTATCCCTCTCTATCCCTCTATCTATTTCTCTATCCTCTCTCTATCCCTCTATCTATTTCTCTATCCCTCTATCTATCCCTCCCTCTATCCCTCTATCTATTTCTCTATCCTACTCTCTATCCTTCCTCTATCCCTCTATCTATCCCTCTATCTATCCCACTCTCTATCCCTCTCTCTATCCCTCTCTATCCCTCTCTCTATCCCACTCTCTATCCCTCCCTCTATCCCTCCCTCTATCCTCTATCTATCCCACTCTCTATCCCTCTCTCTATCCCTCTATCTATCCCTCTCTCTATCCCTCTCTCTATCCCTCTCTCTATCCCTCTCTCTATCCCTCTCTCTATCCCTCCCTCTATCTATTTCTCTATCCCTCCCTCTATCCCTCTTTCTATCCCACTCTCTATCCCTCCCTCTATCTATTTCTCTATCCCTCCCTCTATCCCTCTTTCTATCCCTCTATCTATCACTCTATCCCTCTCTATCCCTCTATCTATTTCTCTATCCCTCCCTCTATCCCTCTCTATCCTCTATCTGTTTCTCTATCCCTCCCTCTATCCCTCTATATATTTCTCTATCCCTCCCTCTATCCTCTCTCTATCCCTCTATCTATTTTCTCTATCCCTCCTCTATCCTCTATCTATTTCTCTATCCCTCTATCTATTTCTCTATCCCTCTATCTATTTCTCTATCCCTCTATCTATCCTCTCTCTATCCCTCTATCTATTTCTCTATCCCTCTATCTATCCCTCTCTCTATCCCTCTATCTATGTCTCTATCCCTCTCTCTATCCCTCTATCTATTTCTCTATCCCTCCCTCTATCCCTCTATCTATTTCTCTATCCCTCCCTCTATCCCTCTATCTATTTCTCTATCCCTCTATCTATTTCTCTATCCCTCTATCTATTTCTCTATCCCTCCTCTATCCCTCTCTATCCCTCTATCTATCCTCTCTATCCCTCCTCTCTATCCCTCTCTCCCTCCCTCTATCCCTCTATCTATTTCTCTATCCTCCCTCTATCCCTCCCTCTATCCCTCTCTATCCCTCTCTCTCTATCCCTCTATCTATTTCTCTATCCCTCTCTCTATCCCTCTCTCTTCTTCCTCCTCTATCCCTCTCTCTATTTCTCTATCCCTCCCTCTATCCCTCTCTATCCCTCTATCTATTTCTCTATCCCTCCCTCTATCCCTCTATCTATTTCTCTATCCCTCTATCTATTTCTCTATCCCTCTATCTGTTCTCTATCCCTCTATCTATCCCCTCTCTATCCTCTATCTGTTTCTCATCCCTCTATCTATCCTCTCTATCCTCTATCTATGTCTCTATCCTCTCTATCCCTCTATCTATTTCTATCCCTCCTCTATCCCTCTATCTATTTCTATCCCTCCTCATCCCTCTATCTGTTTTCTCTATCCCTCTATCTATTTCTCTATCCTCTATCTATTCTCTATCCCTCCTCTATCCTCTCTATCCCTCTATCTATCCCCTCTCTATCCCTCCCCTCTATCCTCCCTCCTCCTCTATCCCTCTATCTATTCTCTATCCCTCCCTCTATCCCTCCCTCCTATCCCTCTCTCTATCCCTCTCTCTCTATCCCTCTGTCTATTTTCTATCCCTCTCTCTATCCCTCTCTCTTCTTCCTCCCTCTATCCCCTCTCTATTTCTCTATCCCTCCCTATCCCTCTCTCTATCCCTCTATCTGTTTCTCTATCCTCTATCTGTTCTCTATCCCTCTATCTATTTCTCTATCCCTCTATCTATCCCCTCTCTCTATCCCTCTATCTATTTCTCTATCCCTCTATCTATCCCCTCTCTATCCCTCTATCTATGTCTCTATCCCTCTCTCTATCCCTCTATCTATTTCTATCCTCTCTCTATCCTCTCTATCTGTTTTCTATCCCCTATCTATCCCTCTCTATCCCTCTATCTATGTCTCTATCCCTCCCTCTATCCCCTCTCTATCCCTCTATCTATTTCTCTATCCCTCCTCTATCCTCTATCTATTTCTCTATCCTCCCTCTATCCCTCTATCTATTTCTCTATCCCTCTATCTGTTTCTCTATCCCTCTATCTATTTCTTCTATCCCTCCTCTATCCCTCTCTATCCTCTATCTATCCCTCTCTATCCCTCCCCTCTATCCCTCTCTCTCCTCCCTCTATCCCTCTATCTATTTCTCTATCCCTCCCTCTATCCCTCCTATCCCTCTCTATCCCTCCTCTCTATCCCTCTATCTATTCTCTATCCCTCTCTCTATCCCTCTATCTATTTCTCTATCCTCTATCTATCCCTCCTCTATCCCTCTATCTATTCTCTATCCACTCTCTATCCTTCTCTATCCTCTATCTATCCTCTATCTATCCACTCTATCCCTCCCTATCCCTCTCTATCCCCTCTCTATCCCTCCTCTATCCCTCCCTCTATCCCTCTATCTATCCCTCTCTCTATCCTCTTATCCTCTATCTATCCCTCTATCTATCCTCTCTCTATCCCTCTCTATCCCTCCCTCTATCTCACTCTATCCTCCCCTCTATCTATTTCTCTATCCCTCCCTCTATCCCTCTTTCTATCCCCTCTCTATCCCTCCTCTATCTATTTCTCTATCCCTTTTTCTATCCCTCTATCTATCCCACTCTCTATCCCTCCCTCTATCCCTCTATCTATTTCTCTATCCTCCCTCTATCCCCTCCCTCCTCTATCCCTCTATCTGTTTCTCTATCCTCCCTCTATCCCTCCCTCTATCCCTCTCTCTATCCTCTCTCTATCCCTCTATCTATTTCTCTATCCTCTCTCTATCCCTCTATCTATTTCTCTATCCTCTATATCTATCCCTCCCTCTATCCTCTATCCCTCTCTTATCCCACTTCTATCCCTCTATCGATCCTCTATCTATCCCACTCTATCCCTCTCTATCCCTCTCTCTATCCCTCTCTATCCCTCCTCTATCCCTCCCCTCATCCCTATATCTATCTCTCTATCCCTCCCTCTATCTGTTCTCTATCCCTCCCTCTATCCTCTATCTGTTTTCTATCCTCCCTCTATCCCTCTCTCTATCCCTCTATCTATTTCTATCCCTCTATCTGTTTCTCTATCCCTCTATCTATTCTCTATCCCTCTATCTATCCCTCTCTATCCCTCTATCTATTTCTCTATCCCTCCCTCTATCCCCTATCTATCCCTCTATCTATCCCTCCCTCTATCTATTTCTCTATCCCTCCCTCTATCCCTCTATCTATTTCTCTATCCCTCCCTCTATCCCTCTATCCCTCTATCTATTTCTCTATCCCTCTATCTATTTCTCTATCCCTCTATCTATTTTCTCTATCCCCTCTATCTATCCCTCTCTCTATCCTCTATCTATTTCTATCCCTCCCTCTATCCCTCTATCTATCCCTCTATCTATCCCTCTATCTATCCCTCTATCCCACTCTATCCCTCCCTCTATCTCACTCTCTATCCCTCCTCTATCTGTTTCTCTATCCCTCCCTCTATCCTCTTTCTATCCCACTCTCTATCCCTCCTCTATCCCTCCCTCTATCTATTTCTCTATCCTCCCTCTATCCCTCTATCTATTTCTCTATCCCTCCCTCTATCCCCTCTCTATCCCTCTATCTATTTCTCTATCCCTCTATCTATTTCTCTATCCCTCTATCTATTTCTCCTATCCCTCCACCTCATCCCTCTATCTATTTCTCTATCCCTCTATCTATTTCTCTATCCCTCTATCTATTTCTCTATCCCTCTATCTGTTTCTCTATCCCTCCCTCTATCCCTCTATCTATTTCTCTATCCTCCTCTATCCCCTCTCTATCCCTCTATCTATTTCTCTATCCTCTATCTATTTCTCTATCCCTCTATCTATTTCTCTATCCCTCTATCTATCCCTCTCTCTATCCTCTATCTATTTCTCTATCCCTCCCTCTATCCCTCTATCTATCCCTCTATCTATCCCTCTCTCTATCCCACTCTCTATCCCCTCCCTCTATCTCACTCTCTATCCCTTCCTCTATCTATTTCTCTATCCCTCCTCTATCCTCTTTCTATCCCTCTATCTATCCACTCTCTATCCCTCCCTCTATCCTCTATCTATTTCTCTATCCCTCCTCTATCCCTCTCTCTATCCCTCTATCTATTTCTCTATCCCTCCTCTATCCCTCTCTATCCCTCTCATCTTTTCTCTATCCCTCTATCTATCCCTCTATCTATTTCTCTATCCCTCTATCTATCCCTCCCTCTATCCCTCTATCTATTCTCTATCCCTCCCTCTATCCTCTCTCTATCCCTCTATCTATTTCTCTATCCTCCCTCTATCCCTCTCTCTATCCTCTATCTATCCCTCTCTCTATCCTCCCTCATCCTCTCTCTCTACCTCCTCTATCCCTCTATCCCTCTCTCTATCCCTCCCTCTATCTCCCTCCCTCTATCCATATCTCTTTCCTCCTCTATCCCTCTCTCTATCCCTCCCTCTATCCCTCTCTCTTCCTCCCTCTATCCCTCTCTCTATCTGTCCTCTATCCCTCTCTCTATCTGTCCTCTATCCCTCCTCTATCTCTCTATCCCTCCCTCTATCCCTCCCTCTATCCATCTCTCTATATCTCTTTCCATCCCTCTATCCCTTTCTCTAT
>NC_068455.1:73191179-73199195 GCF_023373465.1 Oncorhynchus keta | reverse complement strand
GTCAGCTCGGGGGTTTGAACTCGCAACCTTCCGGTTACTAGTCCAACGCTCTAACCACTAGGCTACGCTGCCGCCCCTTACATGAACAGCCAAGGAACGCCTCTGGGTTGAACCAGGTCTTTAGGAAATTCATTTGGAATTAAAGGTTGATTCCAT
Organism: Oncorhynchus keta; assembly: GCF_023373465.1. Taxonomy (NCBI): domain Eukaryota; kingdom Metazoa; phylum Chordata; class Actinopteri; order Salmoniformes; family Salmonidae; genus Oncorhynchus; species Oncorhynchus keta. The sequence goes on along the minus strand of NC_068455.1, from coordinate 73,199,039 downwards.
TTTTGATTTGGAACTGCAAGTTGTGTTCTCTGTAGTGTTGCGCATTTAATCTGTGGTCTCTTTCTCCCCCAAATTAACTTCTTTATGACAGTCCAGTTTAGACCAATAGTCTATAGGAGGAGACAGTGGTAACATGGAACTCATAAAATGGATACGAGGCTGGACATTAATTTTAATAATTGACATTCTAGTAATGCCAGTAGTGTGAATAGAGGGGATATGGTAATGCCAGTAGTGTGAATAGAGGGGATATGGTAATGCCAGTAGTGTGAATAGAGGGGATATGGTAATGCCAGTAGTGTGAATAGAGGGGATATGGTAATGCCAGTAGGGTGAATAGAGGGGATATGGTAATGCCAGTAGTGTGAATAGAGGGGATATGGTAATGCCAGTAGGGTGAATAGTAGGGAATAGATATGGTAATGCCAGTAGTGTGAATAGAGGGGATATGGTAATGCCAGTAGTGTGAATAGAGGGGATATGGTAATGCCAGTAATAGGGGGATGAATAGTAGTGTGAATAGGGGGATATGGTAATGCCAGTAGTGTGAATAGAGGGGATATGGTAATGCCAGTAGTGTGAATAGAGGGGATATGGTAATGCCAGTAGTGTGAATAGAGGGGATATGGTAATGCCAGTAGGGTGAATAGAGGGGATATGGTAATGCCAGTAGTGTGAATAGAGGGGATATGGTAATGCCAGTAGTGTGAATAGAGGGGATATGGTAATGCCAGTAGTGTGAATAGAGGGGATATGGTAATGCCAGTAGTGTGAATAGAGGGGATATGGTAATGCCAGTAGTGTGAATAGAGGGGATATGGTAATGCCAGTAGTGTGAATAGAGGGGATATGGTAATGCCAGTAGTGTGAATAGAGGGGATATGGTAATGCCAGTAGTGTGAATAGAGGGGATATGGTAATGCCAGTAGGGTGAATAGAGGGGATATGGTAATGCCAGTAGGGTGAATAGAGGGGATATGGTAAGTGGACATGTGTTAAAGCACTGTGCTGAACAACTGGCTGGTGTTTTTACAGACATTTTCCAATCCTCACTCGACCAGCCACATGTTCCAGTATTGTGGAAAAACTCAATAATTATACCCATTCCTAAAGCATCTTATCCCTCTGTGCTGAATGACTATCGCCCTTTCGTTTTCACATCCTGAGTAATGCAATGCCTTGAGAAAATTGTGAAAAGTCATATTCTCAGTGTCACCCAGAAGCCTAGCAGAGGAGTTGATGATGCCATCTAGAAGGGGTATTAACATGGTCTATAGACATCTAGAGGGGGTATTAACAAGGTCTATAGACATCTAGAGGGGATATTAACATGGTCTATAGACATCTAGAGGGGGTATTAACATGGTCTATAGACATCTAGAGGGGGTATTAACATGGTCTATAGACATCTAGAGGGGGTATTAACATGGTCTATAGACATCTAGAGGGGGTATTAACATGGTCTATAGACATCTAGAGGGGGTATTAACATGGTCTATAGACATCTAGAGGGGGTATTAACATGGTCTATAGACATCTAGAGGGGTATTAACAAGGTCTATAGACATCTAGAGGGGTATTAACAAGGTCTATAGACATCTAGAGGGGGTATTAACATGGTCTATAGACATCTAGAGGGGTATTAACATGGTTTATAGACATCTAGAGGGGTATTAACATGGTCTATAGACATCTAGAGGGGTATTAACATGGTCTATAGACATCTAGAGGGGGTATTAACATGGTCTATAGACATCTATAGGGGGTATTAACATGGCCTATAGACATCTAGAGGGGGTATTAACATGGTCTATAGACATCTAGAGGGGGTATTAACATGGTCTATAGACATCTAGAAGGGGTATTAACATGGTCTATAGACATCTAGAGGGGGTATCAACATGGTCTATAGACATCTAGAGGGGGTATTAACATGGTCTATAGACATCTAGAGGGGGTATTAACATGGTCTATAGACATCTAGAGGGGGTATTAACATGGTCTATAGACATCTAGAGGGGGTATTAACATGGTCTATAGACATCTAGAGGGGGTATTACCATGGTCTATAGACATCTAGAGGGGGTATTAACATGGTCTATAGACATCTAGAGGGGGTATTAACATGGTCTATAGACATCTAGAGGCGGCATTAACATGGTTTATAGACATCTAGAGGGGGTATTAACATGGTCTAAAGACATCTAGAGGGGGTATTAACATGGTCTATAGACATCTAGAGGGGGTATTAACATGGTCTATAGACATCTAGAGGGGGTATTAACATGGTCTATAGACATCTAGAGGGGGTATTAACTTCTTGCGTCGAGCCATCCCGGATCCGGGATCGTGACTACAGCCTCAAGCTCATTACCATAATGCAACGTTAACTATTCATGAAAATCGCAAATGAAATGAAATAAATATGCTTGCTCTCAAGCTTAGCCTTTTGTTAACAACACTGTCATCTCAGATTTTCAAATATATGCTTCTCAACCATAGCAAAACAAGCATTTGTGTAACAGCATTGATAGTTAGCATAGCATTTAGCGTTAGCATTCAGCAGGCAACATTTTCACAAAAACCAGAAAACCATTCAAATAAAATAATTTACCTTTGAAGAACTTCTGATGTTTTCAATGAGGAGACTCTCAGCTAGATAGCAAATGTTCAGTTTTTCCTGAAAGATTATTTGTTTAGGAGAAATCGCTCCATTTTGTGCGTCACGTTTAGCTAAGAAAAAAACCTGTATCCAGGGTTGTGTAAATCTATCCGCAAGCTCATTAGCATAACACAACGTTAACTATTCATGAAAATTGCAAATGAAATTAAATCAATATGCTAGCTCTCAAGCTTAGCCTTTTGTTAACAACACTGTCATCTCAGATTTTCAAAAATATGCTTCTCAACCATAGCAAAACAAGCATTTGTGTAACAGTATTGATAGCTAGCGTTAGCATTTAGCGTTAGCATTTAGCGTTAGCATTCAGCAGGCAACATTTTCACAAAAACCAGAAAACCATTCAAATAAAATCATTTACCTTTGAAGAACTTCGGATGTTTTCAATGAGGAGACTATCAGTTAAATAGCAAATGTTCAGTTTTTCCTGAAAGATTATTTGTGCAGGAGAAAATCAAATCAAATCAAATCAAATTTTATTTGTCACATACACATGGTTAGCAGATGTTAAATGCGAGTGTAGCGAAATGCTTGTGCTTCTAGTTCCGACAATGCAGTGATAACCAACAAGTAATCTAACTAACAATTCCAAAACTACTGTCTTATACACAGTGTAAGGGGATAAGGAACATGTACATAAGGATATATGAATGAGTGATGGTACAGAGCAGCATACAGTAGATGGTATCGAGTACAGTATATACATATGAGATGAGTGTGTAGACAAAGTAAACAAAGTGGCATAGTTAAAGTGGCTAGTGATACATGTGTTACATAAGGATGCAGTCGATGATGTAGAGTACAGTATATACATATGCATATGAGATGAATAATGTAGGGTAAGTAACATTATATAAGGTAGCATTGTTTAAAGTGGCTAGTGATATATTTACATAATTTCCCATCAATTCCCATTATTAAAATGGCTGGAGTTGGGTCAGTGTCAATGACAGTGTGTTGGCAGCAGCCACTCAATGTTAGTGCTGGCTGTTTAACAGTCTGATGGCCTTGAGATAGAAGCTGTTTTTCAGTCTCTCGGTCCCAGCTTTGATGCACCTGTACTGACCTCGCCTTCTGGATGATAGCGGGGTGAACAGGCAGTGGTTCGGGTGGTTGATGTCCTTGATGATCTTTATGGCCTTCCTGTAACAACGGGTGGTGTAGGTGTCCTGGAGGGCAGGTAGTTTGCCCCGGTGATGCGTTGTGCAGTCCTCACTACCCTCTGGAGAGCCTTACGGTTGAGGGCGGAGCAGTTGCCGTACCAGGCGGTGATACAGCCCGCCAGGATGCTCTCGATTGTGCATCTGTAGAAGTTTGTGAGTGCTTTTGGTGACAAGCCGAATTTCTTCAGCCTCCTGAGGTTGAATAGGCGCTGCTGCGCCTTCTTCACGACGCTGTCAGTGTGAGTGGACCAATTCAGTTTGTCTGTGATGTGTATGCCGAGGAACTTAAAACTAGCTACCCTCTCCACTACTGTTCCATCGATGTGGATAGGGGGTGTTCCCTCTGCTGTTTCCTGAAGTCCACAATCATCTCCTTAGTTTTGTTGACGTTGAGTGTGAGGTTATTTTCCTGACACCACACTCCGAGGGCCCTCACCTCCTCCCTGTAGGCCGTCTCGTCGTTGTTGGTAATCAAGCCTACCACTGTTGTGTCGTCCGCAAACTTGATGATTGAGTTGGAGGCGTGCGTGGCCACGCAGTCGTGGGTGAACAGGGAGTACAGGTGAGGGCTCAGAACGCACCCTTGTGGGGCCCCCGTGTTGAGGATCAGCGGGGAGGAGATGTTGTTGCCTACCCTCACCACCTGGGGGCGGCCCGTCAGGAAGTCCAGTACCCAGTTGCACAGGGCGGGGTCGAGACCCAGTGTCTCGAGCTTGATGACGAGCTTGGAGGGTACTATGGTGTTGAATGCCGAGCTGTAGTCGATGAACAGCATTCTCACATAGGTATTCCTCTTGTCCAGGTGGGTTAGGGCAGTGTGCAGTGTGGTTGAGATTGCATCGTCTGTGGACCTATTTGGGCGGTAAGCAAATTGGAGTGGGTCTAGGGTGTCAGGTAGGGTGGAGGTGATATGGTCCTTGACTAGTCTCTCAAAGCACTTCATGATGACGGAAGTGAGTGCTACGGGCGGTAGTCGTTTAGCTCAGTTACCTTAGCTTTCTTGGGAACAGGAACAATGGTGGCCCTCTTGAAGCATGTGGGAACAGCAGACTGGTATAGGGATTGATTGAATATGTCCGTAAACACACCGGCCAGCTGGTCTGCGCATGCTCTGAGGGCGCGGCTGGGGATGCCGTCTGGGCCTGCAGCCTTGCGAGGTTAACACGTTTAAATGTCTTACTCACCTCGGCTGCAGTGAAGGAGAGACCGCATGTTTCCGTTGCAGGCCGTGTCAGTGGCACTGTATTGTCCTCAAAGCGGGCAAAAAGTTATTTAGTCTGCCTGGGAGCAAGACATCCTGGTCCGTGACTGGGCTGGATTTCATCTTGTAGTCCGTGATTGACTGTAGACCCTGCCACATGCCTCTTGTGTCTGAGCCATTGAATTGAGATTCCACTTTGTCTCTGTACTGACGCTTAGCTTGTTTAATAGCCTTGCGGAGGGAATAGCTGCACTGTTTGTATTCAGTCATGTTGCCAGACACCTTGCCCTGATTAAAAGCAGTGGTTCGCGCTTTCAGTTTCACGCGAATGCTGCCATCAATCCACGGTTTCTGGTTAGGGAATGTTTTTATCGTTGCTATGGGAACGACATCTTCGACGCACGTTCTAATGAACTCGCACACGAATCAGCGTATTCGTCAATATTCCCATCTGACGCAATACGAAACATGTCCCAGTCCACGTGATGGAAGCAGTCTTGGAGTGTAGAGTCAGCTTGGTCTGACCAGCGTTGGACAGACCTCAGCGTGGGAGCCTCTTGTTTTAATTTCTGCCTGTAGGCAGGGATCAGCAAAATGGAGTCGTGGTCAGCTTTTCCGAAAGGGGGGCGGGGCAGGGCCTTATATGCGTCGCGGAAGTTAGAGTAACAATGATCCAAGGTTTTACCACCCCTGGTTGCGCAATCGATATGCTGATAAAATTTCGGTCCGTTTTCTGCGTCATGTTTGGCTAGCAAAAAAAAAAAAAATTCATTAATCCAAACGCCAAACTTTCTTCCACATTAACTCCATAATATCGACTGAAACATGGTAAACGTTGTTTAGAATCAATCCTCAAGGTGTTTTTCACATATCTCTTCATGATATATCATTCCTGGAAGTCTCCTCTCTGTCTCAATCACATGGATGAATGCGAGCAGCTTGGAGATTACGCAACAATTTCAACAAAGGACACCGGGCGGACACCTGGTAAATGTAGTCTCTTATGGCCAATCTTCCAATGATATGCCTTCAAATACGTCACAATGCTGCAGACAACTTGGAGAAACGATAGAAAGGGCAGGCTAATTCGCTGCGCTTTCACAGCCATATAAGGAGACAATGAAAAACAGAGCGTCAGAAATCCTGCTCATTTCCTGTTTGAAGTTTCATCTTGGTTTCGCCTGTAGCATCAGTTCTGTGGCACTCACAGATAATATCTTTGCAGTTTTGGAAACGTCAGAGTGTTTTCTTTCCAAACCTGTCAATTATATGCATAGTCGAGCATCTTTTTGTGACAAAATATTGCGCTTAAAACGGGCACGTTTTTTAATCGAATAATGAAATAGCGCCCCCATAGCTTCAACAGGTTAACATGGTCTATAGACATCTAGAGGGCGCTAAATCCCGTGTCAGGGTTCTGTTTGTTGACTTTTCTTCTGCCTTCAACACAATCCAGCCTTACATTCTGGCACAGAGACTCAGTCGGGACTTCTCCTTAGATCGGGGGCTGGTTTTGTGGCTGTTGGACATCCTGAGCCGACGCTCACAGCGAGTCAAAATAGGTCCCCACGTGTCGGACATACGCAATACCAGGCTCTCCTCAGGGATGTGTTTTGTCCCCTTGTACACTAATAGTTGTACTAGTTCCCATCCTGACAGACACCTCGTTAAGTTCGCTGATGACACCGCCTTGATCAGCCTGTTGCATGATGACAAGGAACATCACGGCCCGGTCCTAGATGACTTTGTAGAGTGGTGTGAGGAACATCACGGCCCGGTCCTAGATGACTTTGTTGAGTGGTGTGAGGAACATCACGGCCCGGTCCTAGATGACTTTGTAGAGTGGTGTGAGGAACATCATGGCCCGGTCCTAGATGACTTTGTAGAGTGGTGTGAGGAACATCATGGCCCGGTCCTAGATGACTTTGTAGAGTGGTGTGAGGAACATCATGGCCCGGTCCTAGATGACTTTGTAGAGTGGTGTGAGGAACATCATGGCCCGGTCCTAGATGACTTTGTAGAGTGGTGTGAGGAACATCACGGCCCGGTCCTAGATGACTTTGTAGAGTGGTGTGAGGAACATCATGGCCCAGGGTCCTAGATGACTGTAGAGTGGTGTGAGGAACATCATGGCCCAGGGTCCTAGATGACTTTGTAGAGTGGTGTGAGGAACATCATGGCCCAGGGTCCTAGATGACTTTGTAGAGTGGTGTGAGGAACATCATGGCCCAGGGTCCTAGATGACTTTGTAGAGTGGTGTGAGGAACATCATGGCCCAGGGTCCTAGATGACTTTGTGAGAACATCACGGTGATGAGGAACATCATGGCCCAGGGTCCTAGATGACTTTGTGGTGTGATCAGTGGTCCTAGATGACTTTGTAGAGTGGTGTGAGGAACATCATGGCCCAGGGTCCTAGATGACTTTGTAGAGTGGTGTGAGGAACATCATGGCCCCGGTCCTAGATGACTTTGTAGAGTGGTGTGAGGAACATCATGGCCCCGGTCCTAGATGACTGTAGAGTGGTGTGAGGAATCACACTTGGTCCTCAGTAGCAACAAGACCAAAGAGATGTGCATAGACTTCAGGAAGCGTACAACACCTCCCTCTGCAACATCTATCAGAGGTCAGAATAAAGAGACTGTAGAGGAATACAAATATCTGTGTGTCTTCTTGACAATAAGCTTCAGTGGAGTAAATGTACAGATCTGATTTACAAAAAGAGCCAACAGAGACTGTACTTTGTCAAAAAGCTGGGATCTTTTAATGTAGACTGTACTATACTGACTCTGTTTTACAAATCTTTCATTGAGAGTA
>NC_068455.1:73176179-73186179 GCF_023373465.1 Oncorhynchus keta | reverse complement strand
AGAGGGAGGGGGATGGAGAGAGACGAGGATGGAGAGGGAGGGGGATGGAGAGTGACGAGGATGGAGAAGGAGGGGGATGGAGAGAGACGAGGATGGAGAGGGAGGGGGATGGAGAGAGACGAGGATGGAGAGGGAGGGGGATGGAGAGAGACGAGGATGGAGAGGGAGGGGGATGGAGAGAGACGAGGAAGGAGAGAGAGGGGGATGGAGAGAGATGAGGATGGAGAGAGAGGGGGATGGAGAGAGACGAGGATGGAGAGGGAGGGGGATGGAGAGAGATAAGGATGTAGAGAGAGGGGGATGGAGAGAGAGGAGAATGGAGAGACAGGGGGCTGAGAGAGGAGGATGGAGAGAGAGGGGGATGGAGAGAGAGGAGAATGGAGAGACAGGGGCTGAGAGACGAGGATGGAGAGAGAGGAGGATGAGAGAGAGGAGGATGGAGAGAGAGGATATGTCATATTATATATATATATATACACACAGTGTTGTAACAATGTACCAATTGTTAAAATACACAAGGGAAATAAATAAGCATAAATATGGGTTGTATTTACAATGGTGTTTGTTCTTCACTGGTTGCCCTTTTCTCGTGGCAACAGGTCACAAATCTTGCTGCTGTGATGGCACACTGTGCCCTCCAAGCTCGTCATCAAGCTCGAGACCCTGGGTCTCGACCCCGCCCTGTGCAACTGGGTACTGGACTTCCTGACGGGCCGCCCCCAGGTGGTGAGGGTAGGCAACAACATCTCCACCCCGCTGATCCTCAACACTGGGGCTCCACAAGGGTGCGTTCTGAGCCCTCTCCTGTACTCCCTGCTCACCCACGACTGCGTGGCCACGCACGCCTCCAACTCAATCATCAAGTTTGCGAACGACACAACAGTGGTAGGCTTGATTACCAACAACGACGAGACGGCCTACAGGGAGGAGGTGAGGGCCCTCGGAGTGTGGTGTCAGGAAAATAACCTCACACTCAACGTCAACAAAACTAAGGAGATGATTGTGGACTTCAGGAAACAGCAGAGGGAACACCCCCCTATCAACATCGATGGAACAGTAGTGGAGAGGGTAGTAAGTTTTAAGTTCCTCGGCGTAAATATCACAAACAAACTGAATTGGTCCACCCACACAGACAGCATCGTGAAGAAGGCGCAGCAGCGCCTCTTCAACCTCAGGAGGCTGAAGAAATTCGGCTTGTCACCAAAAGCACTCACAAACTTCTACAGATGCACAATCGAGAGCATCCTGTCGGGCTGTATCACCGCCTGGTACGGCAACTGCTCCGCCCACAACCGCAACGCTCTCCAGAGGGTAGTGAGGTCTGCACAACGCATCACCGGGGGCAAACTACCTGCCCTCCAGGACACCTACACCACCCGATGTCACAGGTAGGCCATAAAGATCATCAAGGACAGCAACCACCCGAGCCACTGCCTGTTCACCCCGCTATCATCCAGAAGGCGAGGTCAGTACAGGTGCATCAAAGCTGGGACCGAGAGACTGAAAAACAGCTTCTATCTCAAGGCCATCAGACTGTTAAACAGCCACCACTAACATTGAGTGGCTGCTGCCAACACACTGACTCAACTCCAGCCACTTTAATAATGGGAATTGATGGGAAATTATGTAAAATATATCACTTTAAACAATGCTACCTAATATAATGTTTACATACCCTACATTATTCATCTCATATGTATACGTATATACTGTACTCTATATCATCTTCTGCATCCTTATGTAATACATGTATCACTAGCCACTTTAATTAACTATGCCACTTTGTTTACATACTCATCTCATATGTACATACTGTACTCGATACCATCTACTGTATCTTGCCTATGTCGTTCTGCACCATCACTCATTCATACATCTTTATGTACATATTCTTTATCCCCTTACACTTGTGTGTCTATAAGGTAGTAGTTGTGGAATTGTTAGCTAGATTACTTGTTGGTTATTACTGCATTGTCAGAACTAGAAGCACAAGCATTTCGCTACACTCGCACTAACATTTGCTAACCATGTGTATGTGACAAATAAAATTTGATTTGATTTGATTTTACTGTGGTATTTCACCCAGTAGATATGGGAGTTTATCAAAATTGGGTTTGTTTTTGAATTCTTTGTTGATCTGTGTAATCTGAGGGAAATATGTGTCTCTGATGTGGTCATACATTTGGCAAGAGGTTAGGAAGTTCAGCTCAGTTTCCACCTCATTTTGTGGGCGGTGAGCACATAGCCTGTCTTCTCTTGAGAGTCATGTCTGCCTACGTTCTCCCTCTCAATTCAAAGGGCTTTATCGGCATGGGAAACATATCCTACGATAGATATGTTATATGGCCAGGACATCTGATGGAGCAGCAAATTCGGTACCGTTACGGGGGGGGACGACGGGGGGGGGACGACTCATCAAACCAAAGGACAGATTTCCACCGGTCCAAAGTCCAATGCTCGTGTTTCTTGGCACAAGAAAGTATATTTTTTATTATTGGTGTCATTTAGTAGTGGTTTCTTTGCAGCAATTTGACCATGAAGGCCTGATTCATGCAGTCTCCTCACAACAGTTGAGATTGAGATGTGTCTGTTACTTGAAATCTGTGAAGCATTTATTTGGGCTGCAATTTCTGAGACTGGTAACTCTAATGAACTTATCCTCTGCAGCAGAGGTAACTCTGGGTCTTCCTTTCCTGTGGTGGTCCTCATGAGAGACTGGTAACTCTAATGAACTTATCCTCTGCAGCAGAGGTAACTCTGGGTCTTCCTTTCCTGTGGTGGTCCTCATGAGAGACTGGTAACTCTAATGAACTTATCCTCTGCAGCAGAGGTAACTCTGGGTCTTCCTTTCCTGTGGTGGTCCTCATGAGAGACTGGTAACTCTAATGAACTTATCCTCTGCAGCAGAGGTAACTCTGGGTCTTCCTTTCCTGTGGCGGTCCTCATGAGAGACTGGTAACTCTAATGAACTTATCCTCTGCAGCAGAGGTAACTCTGGGTCTTCCTTTCCTGTGGTGGTCCTCATGAGAGACTGGTAACTCTAATGAACTTATCCTCTGCAGCAGAGGTAACTCTGGGTCTTCCTTTCCTGTGGTGGTCCTCATGAGAGACTGGTAACTCTAATGAACTTATCCTCTGCAGCAGAGGTAACTCTGGGTCTTCCTTTCCTGTGGTGGTCCTCATGAGAGACTGGTAACTCTAATGAACTTATCCTCTGCAGCAGAGGCAACTCTGGGTCTTCCTTTCCTGTGGTGGTCCTCATGAGACAGTTTCATCATAAGCGCTTGATGGTTTTTGCGACTGCCCTTGAAGAAACTTTCAAAGTTCTTGAAATGTTCCGTATTGACTGACCTTCATGTCTTGAAGTAATGATGGACTGTCGTTTCTCTTGCCATAATATGGACTTGGTATTTTACCAAATAGGGCTATTTTCTGTATACTACCCCTACTTTGTCAGTAAAAAACAATTTGGGATTAGTTTAACACTTTTTTGGTTACTACATGATTCCATATGTTTTATTTTATAGTTTTGACGTCTTCACTATTATTCTACAATGTAGAAAGTAGTAAAAAGAATGAGTAGGTGTCCTAAAACGTTTAACTGGTACTGTAGGTACCACACAGGAGGACATTTTTCTCTGTTGATTGAATTTCCTTGTTAATTTCTAGCCAGATGTAAAATGTTCCTGTTTTGACTAATTTAATATAGTGGGTTAGGTCATCTCCATACCAAATTAGCATATCCCCTGAGTCTCTTCCCTTTTTCACACCTGCTAGTTTAGTGGGTGGGACTTCCAGCTCTCTGTAACCAAGAGGGCAACCAGTGGGTCCGTCTCCTCTATACCATATTTATTTTCAGAAATGTCTGTATTTCCAATTTCTTTGAAGTCTGGGTTCCTGTTCTTTAGGCCAAAAGCAGATGACCTCTCTCAATTCAATTCTCTCTCCCCCTTCTCTCAACCTCCCCCTTTCTCCATATACCCCTCTCTCTCCATATTTTATTTATTTAACTAGGCAAGTCAGTTAAGAACAAATTATTATTTTCAATGAGGCCTAGGAACAGTTTCTTTATTTCTTTAACTGTTAAGTAAAAAGAGAGTGAAAAATAACTATATACAGTAGAGAGGCTATATACAGTAGAGAGGCTATAACAGTAGAGAGGCTATATACAGTAGAGAGGCTATATACAGTAGAGAGGCTATAACAGTAGAGAGGCTATAACAGTAGAGAGGCTATATACAGTAGAGAGGCTATATACAGTAGAGAGGCTATAACAGTAGAGAGGCTATAACAGTAGAGAGGCTATAACAGTAGAGAGTCTATATACAGTAGAGAGTCTATATACAGTAGAGAGGCTATAACAGTAGAGAGGCTATAACAGTAGAGAGTCTATATACAGTAGAGAGGCTATAACAGTAGAGAGGCTATAACAGTAGAGAGGCTATATACAGTAGAGAGGCTATAACAGTAGAGAGGCTATATACAGTAGAGAGGCTATATACAGTAGAGAGGCTATAACAGTAGAGAGGCTATAACAGTAGAGAGGCTATATACAGTAGAGAGGCTATATACAGTAGAGAGGCTATAACAGTAGAGAGGCTATAACAGTAGAGAGGCTATAACAGTAGAGAGTCTATATACAGTAGAGAGTCTATATACAGTAGAGAGGCTATAACAGTAGAGAGGCTATAACAGTAGAGAGTCTATATACAGTAGAGAGGCTATATACAGTAGAGATGCTATAACAGTAGAGAGGCTATATACAGTAGAGAGGCTATATACAGTAGAGAGGCTATAACAGTAGAGAGGCTATAACAGTAGAGAGGCTATAACAGTAGAGAGTCTATATACAGTAGAGAGTCTATATACAGTAGAGAGGCTATAACAGTAGAGAGGCTATAACAGTAGAGAGTCTATATACAGTAGAGAGGCTATATACAGTAGAGAGGCTATAACAGTAGAGAGGCTATAACAGTAGAGAGGCTATATACAGTAGAGAGGCTATAACAGTAGAGAGGCTATATACAGTAGAGATGCTATATACAGTAGAGAGGCTATATACAGTAGAGAGGCTATAACAGTAGAGAGGCTATAACAGTAGAGAGGCTATAACAGTAGAAAGGCTATATACAGTAGAGAGGCTATATACAGTAGAGAGGCTATATACAGTAGAGAGGCTATAACAGTAGAGAGGCTATAACAGTAGAGAGGCTATAACAGTACAAAGGCTATATACAGTAGAGAGGCTATATACAGTAGAGAGGCTATATACAGTAGAGAGGCTATAACAGTAGAGATGCTATAACAGTAGAAAGGCTATATACAGTAGAGAGGCTATAACAGTAGAGAGGCTATAACAGTAGAAAGGCTATATACAGTAGAGAGGCTATAACAGTAGAGAGGCTATAACAGTAGAGAGGCTATATACAGTAGAGAGGCTATAACAGTAGAGAGGCTATATACAGTAGAGAGGCTATAACAGTAGAGAGGCTATAACAGTAGAGAGGCTATATACAGTAGAGAGGCTATAACAGTAGAGAGGCTATAACAGTAGAGAGTCTATATACAGTAGAGAGTCTATATACAGTAGAGAGGCTATATACAGTAGAGAGGCTATAACAGTAGAGAGGCTATATACAGTAGAGAGGCTATATACAGTAGAGAGGCTATAACAGTAGAGAGGCTATAACAGTAGAGAGGCTATATACAGTAGAGAGGCTATAACAGTAGAGAGGCTATAACAGTAGAGAGGCTATAACAGTAGAAAGGCTATATACAGTAGAGAGGCTATAACAGTAGAGAGGCTATATACAGTAGAGAGGCTATATACAGTAGAGAGGCTATATACAGTAGAGAGGCTATAACAGTAGAGAGGCTATATACAGTAGAGAGGCTATAACAGTAGCGAGGCTATATACAGTAGAGAGGCTATATACAGTAGAGAGGCTATATACAGTAGAGAGGCTATAACAGTAGAGAGGCTATATACAGTAGAGAGGCTATATACAGTAGAGAGGCTATATTCAGTAGAGAGGCTATAACAGTAGAGAGGCTATATACAGTAGAGAGGCTATAACAGTAGAGAGGCTATAACAGTAGAGAGGCTATATACAGTAGAGAGGCTATATACAGTAGAGAGGCTATATACAGTAGAGAGGCTATATTCAGTAGAGAGGCTATATTCAGTAGAGAGGCTATATTCAGTTGCGAGGCTATATTCAGTAGAGAGGCTATATACAGTAGAGAGGCTATATACAGTAGAGAGGCTATATTCAGTAGAGAGGCTATATTCAGTAGAGAGGCTATATACAGTAGAGAGGCTATATTCAGTAGAGAGGCTATAACAGTAGAGAGGCTATATTCAGTAGAGAGGCTATAACAGTAACGAAGCTATATTCAGTAGAGAGGCTATAACAGTAGCGAGGCTATATTCAGTAGAGAGGCTATAACAGTAGCGAGGCTATAACAGTAGCGAGGCTATATTCAGTAGAGAGGCTATAACAGTAGCGAGGCTATATTCAGTAGCGAGGCTATAACAGTAACGAGGCTATATTCAGTAGAGAGGCTATAACAGTAGCGAGGCTATATTCAGTAGAGAGGCTATAATAGTAGAGAGACTATATTCAGTAGAGAGGCTATATACAGTAGAGAGGCTATAATAGTAGCGAGACTATATTCAGTAGAGAGGCTATAACAGTAACGAGGTTATAAAAGTAGTGAGCTACATACAGACACTGGTTAGTCGGTCTGATTGAGGTAGTATGTACATGTAGATATGGTTAAAGTGACTATGCATATATGATGAACAGAGAGTAGCAGTAGTGTAAAAGAGAGGATGGCAGGTGGTGGGACACAATGCAGATAGCCCAGTTAGCCAATGTGCAGGAGCACTGGTTGGTCGGGCCAATTGAGGTAGTATGTACATGAATGTATAGTTAAAGTGACTATGCATATATGATAAACAGAAAGTAGCAGCAGAGTAAAAGAGGGGTTGGGGGGGGCACACAATGCAAATAGTCTGGGGAACCATTTGGTTACCTGTTCAGGAGTCTTATTGCCTGAGAGTACAAACGGTTGAGAAGCCCTTTTTGTCCTAGACTTTGCACTCCGGTACCGCTTGCCATGCGGTAGTAGAGAGAACAGTCTATGACTGGGGTGGCTGGGGTCTTTGACTATTTTTAGGGCCTTCCTGGTGTAGAGGTCCTGGATGGCAGGCAGCTTAGCCCCAGTGATGTACTGGGCCGTTCGCACTACCCTCTGTATTGCCTTGCAGTCGGAGGCCGAGCAGTTGCATCACTGTGATGCAACCAGTCAGGATGCTCTCGATGTTGCAGCTGTAGAACCAACATCTCCATCGCGCTGATCCTCAACACTGGGTGTCCACAAGGATGCGTTCTCAGCCCTCTCCTGTACTCCCTGTTCACCCACGACTGCGTGGCCATGCACGCCTCCAACTCAATCATCAAGTTTGTAGACGACACAACAGTGGTACGCTTGATAACCAACAACGACGAGGGCCTACAGGGAGGAGGTGAGGGCCCTCAGAGTGTGGTGTCAGGAAAATAACATCAGGTCTGGCAGTGGGTCAAGGGGGCGATGATGGACACTTCCCGATGGATAGTTTTAGAACCTTTGTGTAAAATAGAAGGAAAAGATATAGACCTCTCTCTCTTTCTTCCTCCTCCCGTCCCCCAGCTTTCTCTCTCCACTGTTTCCTCTTCTACTATCGCCATTACTCTCTCATTACGCTGTTCTCTCTGTGTTTCTGTTGTACTTTTTAAGCCCTTTTTGATGATATCCAATTGGTAGTTACAGTCTTGTCCCATCGCTGCATCTCCTGTACGGACTTGGGTGAAGGTAGAGAGCCATGCCTCCTCTGAAACACGAACCTGCCAATCGGCACCGCTGCTTCTTGACACACTGCTCGCTTAACCCGGAAGCCAGCCACTCTAATGTGTCGGAGGAAACACCGTATAACTGGTGACCGGAGTCAGCTTGCAGGGACCCGGCCCACCACAAGGAGTCGCTAGAGTATGATTGGGACATGGGCATCCTGGCCGGCCAAACCCTCCCCTAACCTGGACGACACTGGGCCAATTGTGCGCCGCCTCATGAGTCTCCCGGTCGCGACACAGACACCCGGGATCGAACCCGGGTATGTAGTAATGTCTCTCTCTAATGCCTTAGACCCCTCCTAGAGTAATGCCTTAGGCCCCTGCGCCACTTGGGAGCCTAAATAATAGTGTCTTTAGGAGCAGACAGAGGCAGGATGGAACCCAAGACGTGTTAATATCAGTCTTACCCAACACACAGAGACACACACACATAACTCTCTGCCAAGTAAACCCTTCCTATTTTCCTTTCTGTTCGTCACAGAAAACAAAAAACAAAAAAACATTCTCACTCGTTCCCTCCCTTCGACACTATTACTATTCCCAGCCTAGTGAATGTTGATGTTTCTATAGCCGTGTTGTTACATGGGAATGAGAGAGACAGAGGTCTAATCTGGTGGTTATCACAGAGAGAGAGCGAGAGAGAGCGAGAGAGAGCGAGAGAGAGAGAGAGAGAGAGAGAGAGAGAGAGAGAGAGAGAGAGAGAGAGAGAGAGAGAGAGAGAGAGAGAGAGAGAGAGAGAGAGAGAGAGAGAGAGAGAGAGAGATAGAGAGAGAGAGAGAGAGGGATAGAGAGAGAGGGAGAGAGAGAGAGAGAGAGAGAGAGAGAGAGAGAGAGAGAGAGAGGGAGAGAGAGAGAGGGAGAGAGAGATAGAGATAGAGAGAGAGAGAGAGAGAGAGAGAGAGAGAGAGAGAGAGAGAGAGAGAGAGAGAGAGAGAGAGGGATAGAGAGAGAGGGAGAGAGAGAGAGAGAGAGAGAGAGAGAGAGAGAGGATAGAGAGAGAGGGAGAGAGAGACAGAGAGAGAGAGAGAGAGAGGGAGAGAGAGAGAGATAGAGATAGAGAGAGAGAGAGAGAGAGAGAGAGAGAGAGAGAGAGAGAGAGAGAGAGAGAGAGAGAGAGAGGGATAGAGAGAGAGGGAGAGAGAGAGAGAGAGAGAGATGCAGACCATTCCTGAACCTGTTGATGTTCTCACAGTCATTCAAAACATGTGTTCTATCTAACAGGAAGTAACCCTGGAGACATTGAACAGTGCATTCAGAAAGTATTCAGGCACATTGACTTTTTCCACATTTTGCTACGTTAAAGCCTTATTTGAAATTTTTTTTTATTCTCAACATTCTACACACAATACCCCATAATGACAACGCAAAAACAGGTTTTAAGAAATTTTAGCAAATGTATTACAAAAAAACCCCTGAAATGTCACATTTACATAAGCATTCAGACCCTTTATTCAGTTTTTTAATGCTGTGATTACAGTCTTCTTGGGTATGACGCTACGAGCTTGGCACACCTGTGTTTGGGAAGTTTCTCCCATTCTTCTCTGCAGATCCTCTCAAGTCCTGTCAGGTTAGATGGGGAGCGTTGCTGCACAGCTATTTTCAGGTCTCTCCAGAGATGTTAGATCGGTTTCAAGTCCGGGCTCTGGCTGAGCCAATCAAGGACATTCAGAGACTTGTCCCGAAGCCACTCTTGTGTTGTCCTAGCTGTGTGCTTAGGGTCGCTGTCCTGTTGGAAGGTGAACCTTCACTCCAGTCTGAGATCCTCAGCACTCTGGAGCAGGTTTTCATCAAGGATCTCTCTGTACTTTTCTCTGTTAATCTTTTCCTCAATCCTGACTAGTCTCCCAGTCCCTGTCTCTGAAAAACATCCTCACCGCATGATGTTGCCACCACCATGCTTCAACGTAGGGATGGTGCCAGGTTTCCTCCAGACGTGACGCTTGGCATTCAGGCCAAATAGTTCAAGCCTGGTTTCATCAGACTAGAGAATCTTGTTTCTCATGGTCTGAGAGTCCTTTAGGTGCCTTTAACTGAGGAGTGGCTTCCGGCTGACCGTTCTACCATAAAGGTCTGATTGTTGGAGTGCTGCAGAGATGGTTGTCCTT
>NC_068455.1:73166179-73171179 GCF_023373465.1 Oncorhynchus keta | reverse complement strand
ATCCAGTCACCCCGGTCCATCTATCCAGTCACCCCGGTCCATCTATCCAGTCACCCCAGTCCATCTATCCACTCACCACAGTCCATCTATCCAGTCACCCCAGTCCATCTATCCACTCACCACAGTCCATCTATCCAGTCACCCCAGTCCATCTATCCACTCACCACAGTCCATCTATCCAGTCACCACAGTCCATCTATCCAGTCACCACAGTCCATCTATCCAGTCACCCCGGTCCATCTATCCAGTCACCCCAGTCCAATTTATCCACTCACCACAGTCCATCTATCCAGTCACCACAGTCCATCTATCCAGTCACCCCGGTCCATCTATCCATTCACCACAGTCCATGTATCCAGACAGAGAGAGAGAGAGAGAGAGAGAGAGAGACAGAGAGAGAGAGGAGAGAGATGGAGAGAAGAGAGGAGAGAGATGGAGAGAGGAGAGAGATGGAGAGAGGAGAGAGATGGAGAGAAGAGAGAGACAGAATTAGACATCCTGTCACCACAGATTACTCTTAGTATAATTGTCTTTGGCATGACTGTCTGGCCTCTCAGGCTGTGGCGGAGAAACACACGCTTTGCTGCCGTTTTCACAGTCTCTGTGTGTGTGTCTACCTTGAGACAGGGAGGGAGGGAGGGACAGAGACACAGAGAGGTTGAGAGACAGGGAGGGAGGGAGGGAGGGGGAGGGAGGGAGGGGAGGGAGGGAGGGAGGGAGGGAGGGAGGGAGGGAGGGAGGGAGGGACAGAGACACAGAGAGGTTGAGAGGGAGGGAGGGAGGGAGGTAGGGAGGTAGGTAGGGACAGAGACAGAGACAGAGACAGAGACAGAGACAGAGGGAGGAATGGGGGAGGGGGGAGGGCTTTAGATCTATTCTTTGTAATGTAACATGTGTTATATTGTAACATGTGTTGTAATGTAACATGTGTTGTAATGTAACATGTGTTGTAATGTAACATGTGTTATAATGTAACATGTGTTATAATGTAACATGTGTTATAATGTAACATGTGTTGTAATGTAACATGTGTTGTAATGTAACATGTGTTGTAATGTTACATGTGTTATAATGTAACATGTGTTATAATGTAACATGTGTTGTAATGTAACATGTGTTGTAATGTAACATGTGTTATAATGTAACATGTGTTGTAATGTAACATGTGTTATAATGTAACATGTGTTGTAATGTAACATGTGTTATAATGTAACATGTGTTGTAATGTAACATGTGTTATAATGTAACATGTGTTATAATGTAACATGTGTTATAATGTAACATGTGTTGTAATGTAACATGTGTTATAATGTAACATGTGTTGTAATGTAACATGTGTTGTAATGTAACATGTGTTGTAATGTAACATGTGTTGTAATGTAACATGTGTTGTAATGTAACATGTGTTATAATGTAACATGTGTTGTAATGTAACATGTGTTATAATGTAACATGTGTTCTAATGTAACATGTGTTGTAATGTAACATGTGTTATATTGTAACATGTGTTGTGATGTAACATGTGTTGTAATGTAACATGTGTTGTAATGTTACATGTGTTATAATGTAACATGTGTTATAATGTAACATGTGTTATAATGTAACATGTGTTGTAATGTAACATGTGTTGTAATGTAACATGTGTTGTAATGTAACATGTGTTATAATGTAACATGTGTTGTAATGTAACATGTGTTGTAATGTAACATGTGTTGTAATGTAACATGTGTTATAATGTAACATGTGTTGTAATGTAACATGTGTTGTAATGTAACATGTGTTATAATGTAACATGTGTTCTAATGTAACATGTGTTGTAATGTAACATGTGTTATATTGTAACATGTGTTGTGATGTAACATGTGTTGTAATGTAACATGTGTTGTAATGTTACATGTGTTATAATGTAACATGTGTTATAATGTAACATGTGTTATAATGTAACATGTGTTGTAATGTAACATGTGTTGTAATGTAACATGTGTTGTAATGTAACATGTGTTGTAATGTAACATGTGTTATAATGTAACATGTGTTGTAATGTAACATGTGTTGTAATGTTACATGTGTTATAATGTAACATGTGTTATAATGTAACATGTGTTATAATGTAACATGTGTTATAATGTAACATGTGTTGTAATGTAACATGTGTTGTAATGTAACATGTGTTGTAATGTAACATGTGTTATAATGTAACATGTGTTGTAATGTAACATGTGTTTCCAATGCCAATGAAACCATTGAATGAATTTTGTATTAGAGCCATAGTCACAGCACTGGAAACCCTCTGTCATAAAACGACTGCTTTGGCAGGTACTTTAGTAACACTCTCAGTATCTTCATTTCAGCGCCTTTTTTTGTCCTTTTGTATAGTATTTTACAGTCGTGGCCAAAAGTTTTGAGTATGACACAAATATTAATTTTCACAAAGTGTCTTTAGATATTTTTGTTAGATGTTACGATGGAATACTGAAGTATAATTACAAGCAGTTCGTAAGTGTGGAAGGCTTTTATTGACAATTACACGAAGTTGATGCAAAGAGTCAATATTTGCAGTGTTGACCCTTCTTTTTCAAGACCTCTGCAATCCACCCTGGCACGCTGTCAATTAACTTCTGGGCCACATCCTGACTGATGGCAGCCCACTCTTGCATAATCAATGCTTGGAGTTTGTCAGAATTTGTGGGTTTTTGTTTGTCCACCTGCCTCTTGAGGATTGACCACAAGTTCTCAATGGGATTAAGGTCTGGGGAGTTTCCTGGCCATGGACCCAAAATATTGATGTTTTGTTCCCCGAGCCACTTAGTTATCACTTTTGCCTTATGGCAAGGTGCTCCATCATGCTGGAAAAGGCATTGTTTGTTACCAAACTGTTCCTGGATGGTTGGGAGAAGTTGCTCTCGGAGGATGTGTTGGTACCATTCTTTATTCATGGCTGTGTTCTTAGGCAAAATTGTGAGTGAGCCCACTCTCTTGGCTGAGAAGCAACCCCACACATGAATGGTCTCAGGATGCTTTACTGTTGGCATGACACAGGACTGATGGTAGCACTCACCTTGTCTTCTGTGTACAAGCATTTTTCTGGATGCCCCAAACAATCGGAAAGAGGATTCATCAGAGAAAAGGACTTTACCCCAGTCCTCAGCAGTCCAATCCCTGTACCTTTTGCAGAATATCAGTCTGTCCCTGATGCTTTTCCTGGAGAGAAGTGGCTTCTTTGCTGCCCTTCTTGACACCAGGCCATCCTCCAAAAGTCTTCGCCTCACTGTGCGTGCAGATGCACTCACACCTGCCTGCTGCCATTCCTGAGCAAGCTCTGTACTGGTGATGCCCCAATCCCGCAGCTGAATCAACTTTAAGAGATGGTCCTGGCGCTTGCTGGACTTTCTTGGTCACCCTGAAGCCTTCTTCACAACAATTGAACCACTCTACTTGAAGATTTTGATGATCCGATAAATGGTTGATTTAGGTGCAATCTTACTGGCAGCAATATCCTTGCCTGTGAAGCACTTATTGTGCAAAGCAATGATGACGGCATGTGTTTCCTTGCAGGTAACCATGGTTGACAGAGGAATAACAATGATTCATTTTACATTTACATTTAAGTCATTTAGCAGACGCTCTTATCCAGAGCGACTTACAAATTGGTGCATTCACCTTATGACATCCAGTGGAACAGTCACTTTACAATAGTGCATCTAAATCTTAAAAGGGGGGTGAGAAGGATTACTTATCCTATCCTAGGTATTCCTTAAAGAGGTGGGGTTTCAGGTGTCTCCGGAAGGTGGTGATTGACTCCGCTGTCCTGGCTTCGTGAGGGAGTTTGTTCCACCATTGGGGGCCAGAGCAGCGAACAGTTTTGACTGGGCTGAGCGGGAACTGTACTTCCTCAGTGGTAGGGAGGCGAGCAGGCCAGAGGTGGATGAACGCAGTGCCCTTGTTTGGGTGTAGGGCCTGATCAGAGCCTGGAGGTACTGAGGTGCCGTTCCCCTCACAGCTCCGTAGGCAAGCACCATGGTCTTGTAGCGGATGCGAGCTTCAACTGGAAGCCAGTGGAGAGAGCGGAGGAGCGGGGTGACGTGAGAGAACTTGGGAAGGTTGAACACCAGACGGGCTGCGGCGTTCTGGATGAGTTGTAGGGGTTTAATGGCACAGGCAGGGAGCCAAGCCAACAGCGAGTTGCAGTAGTCCAGACGGGAGATGACAAGTGCCTGGATTAGGACCTGCGCCGCTTCCTGTGTGGGGCAGGGTCGTACTCTGCGGATGTTGTAGAGCATGAACCTACAGGAACGGGCCACCGCCTTGATGTTAGTTGAGAACGACAGGGTGTTGTCCAGGATCATGCCAAGGTTCTTAGCGCTCTGGGAGGAGGACACAGTGGAGTTGTGAACCGTGATGGCGAGATCATGGAACGGGCAGTCCTTCCCCGGGAGGAAGAGCAGCTCCGTCTTGCCGAGGTTCAGCTTGAGGTGGTGATCCGTCATCCACACTGATATGTCTGCCAGACATGCAGAGATGCGATTCGCCACCTGGTCATCAGAAGGGGGAAAGGAGAAGATTAATTGTGTGATTCCAAGCACCACCCTCCCTTTGAAGCTTCCAGTCTGTTATTCTAACTCAATCAGCATGACAGAGTGATCTCCAGCCTTGTCCTCGTCAACACTCACACCTGTGTTAACGAGAGAATCACTGACATCATGCCAGCTGGTCCTTTTGTGGCAGGGCTGAAATGCAGTGGAAATGTTTTTGTGGATTCAGTTCATTTGCATGGCAAATAGGGACTTTGCAATTAATTGCAATTCATCTGATCACTCTTCATAACATTCTGGAGTATATGCAAATTGCCATCATACAAACTGAGGCAGCAGACTTTGTGAAAATTAATATTTGTGTCATTCTCAAAACTTTTGGCCACTACTGTAGTCTCAGAATTGAAGTCTCTCTCTCTTTCTCTCGCTCCCTCTCTCTCCTCCCTACCTCCCTACCCCCTCTCTCCC
>NC_068455.1:73153679-73156179 GCF_023373465.1 Oncorhynchus keta | reverse complement strand
GCTGTCAACCCACAGCTCTCTGCGTCCTCCCCATAGAGGACACTGTCCCTCATCTAATGGCAGACAGCAATGTAGTGTGCTGTCAACCCACAGCTCTCTGCGTCCTCCCCCATAGAGGACACTGTCCCTCATCTAATGGCAGACAGCAATGTAGTGTGCTGTCAACCCACAGCTCTCTGCGTCCTCCCCCCATAGAGGACACTGTCCCTCATCTAATGGCAGACAGCAATGTAGTGTGCTGTCAACCCACAGCTCTCTGCGTCCTCCCCCATAGAGGACACTGTCCCTCATCTAATGGCAGACAGCAATGTAGTGCGCTGTCAACCCACAGCTCTCTGCGTCCTCCCCCATAGAGGACACTGTCCCTCATCTAATGGCAGACAGCAATGTAGTGCGCTGTCAACCCACAGCTCTCTGCGTCCTCCCCCATAGAGGACACTGTCCCTCATCTAATGGCAGACAGCAATGTAGTGCGCTGTCAACCCACAGCTCTCTGCGTCCTCCCCCATAGAGGACACTGTCCCTCATCTAATGGCAGACAGCAATGTAGTGTGCTGTCAACCCACAGCTCTCTGCGTCCTCCCCCATAGAGGACACTGTCCCTCATCTAATGACAGACAGCAATGTAGTGTGCTGTCAACCCACAGCTCTCTGCGTCCTCCCCCATAGAGGACACTGTCCCTCATCTAATGGCAGACAGCAATGTAGTGTGCTGTCAACCCACAGCTCTCTGCGTCCTCCCCCATAGAGGACACTGTCCCTCATCTAATGGCAGACAGCAATGTAGTGCGCTGTCAACCCACAGCTCTCTGCGTCCTCCCCCATAGAGGACACTGTCCCTCATCTAATGGCAGACAGCAATGTAGTGCGCTGTCAACCCACAGCTCTCTGCGTCCTCCCCATAGAGGACACTGTCCTCATCTAATGGCAGACAGCAATGTAGTGTGCTGTCAACCCACAGCTCTCTGCGTCCTCCCCCATAGAGGACACTGTCCCTCATCTAATGGCAGACAGCAATGTAGTGTGCTGTCAACCCACAGCTCTCTGCGTCCTCCCCCATAGAGGACACTGTCCCTCATCTAATGGCAGACAGCAATGTAGTGTGCTGTCAACCCACAGCTCTCTGCGTCCTCCCCCATAGAGGACACTGTCCCTCATCTAATGGCAGACAGCAATGTAGTGTGCTGTCAACCCACAGCTCTCTGCGTCCTCCCCCATAGAGGACACTGTCCCTCATCTAATGGCAGACAGCAATGTAGTGCGCTGTCAACCCACAGCTCTCTGCGTCCTCCCCCATAGAGGACACTGTCCCTCATCTAATGGCAGGCAGCAATGTAGTGTGCTGTCAACCCACAGCTCTCTGCGTCCTCCCCCATAGAGGACACTGTCCCTCATCTAATGGCAGACAGCAATGTAGTGCGCTGTCAACCCACAGCTCTCTGCGTCCTCCCCCATAGAGGACACTGTCCCTCATCTAATGGCAGATAGCAATGTAGTGTGCTGTCAACCCACAGCTCTCTGCGTCCTCCCCCATAGAGGACACTGTCCCTCATCTTATGGCAGATAGCAATGTAGTGTGCTGTCAACCCACAGCTCTCTGCGTCCTCCCCCATAGAGGACACTGTCCCTCATCTTATGGCAGACAGCAATGTAGTGTGCTGTCAACCCACAGCTCTCTGCGTCCTCCCCCATAGAGGACACTGTCCCTCATCTTATGGCAGACAGCAATGTAGTGTGCTGTCAACCCACAGCTCTCTGCGTCCTCCCCCAACAGGACGGGTAGCCTGTTCCCATCAGAGAGGTCTTCAATGTAGTGCGCTGTCAACCCACAGCTCTCTGCGTCCTCCCCCAACAGGACGGGCAGCCTACTCTCATCAGAGAGGTCTTCAATGTAGTGCGCTGTCAACCCACAGCTCTCTGCGTCCTCCCCCAACAGGACGGGTAGCCTACTCTCATCAGAGAGGTCTTTGAAACCTTGAATAAGGGTTTCAAATTTGGGGAAATGACACTCTCTAATTGTTTAATATTTTTGACATTTTGTCAGGAAATGCAGCTCTGTCTCAGGTTCTGCTGTTGCACAGCCTTTCCTCTACAAGGAGCCAGGTTTTCCTGTCTACCCTTCTCATTGGCAAGGCTGAGCTGACTGAGCCTGTACTTTGTCAAGGTTTTTCTAAGGTTTTGATCAGTAACTATGGTCAAATATTTAGCCACAGTGTACTGTCCATTTAGGGCCAGATAGCAGTGCATTGTGCTTTGTGCTTGTGTTTCCCAATAAGCAATGTAGTTTTGTTTTGACTGTGTTGTAATTTGTTTTATTTTGATTGATTGGATGTTCTGGTAATGATATGAGAGGGGGTCACTGTATTTGAGATGTTTCCGAAATGGAATGACA
Source organism: Oncorhynchus keta (assembly GCF_023373465.1). Lineage (NCBI taxonomy): Eukaryota > Metazoa > Chordata > Actinopteri > Salmoniformes > Salmonidae > Oncorhynchus > Oncorhynchus keta. The sequence continues at coordinate 73,153,787 of NC_068455.1, read as the reverse complement.
CTTTTCGGAGTTTTTATTAACCTGTTGCGTCGAGCAATCCCGTATCCGGGAGCGTAATTATAGCCTCAAGCTCATTACCATAACGCAACGTTAACTGTTCATGAAAAT
>NC_068455.1:72996179-73148679 GCF_023373465.1 Oncorhynchus keta | reverse complement strand
GGTTGGGTTAGGGGTTAGGTTAGGGTTAGCGTTAGGGTTAGGTTAGGTTAGCGTTAGGTTACGTAGGTTAGCGTTAGGGTTAGGGTTAGCGTTAGGGCTTAGCGTTAGGGTTAGGGTTAGCGTTAGGCGTTAGGGTTTAGCGGCTAGGGTTAGGGTTGGCGGTTAGGTTACGTTAGCGTTAGGGTTAGGGTTAGTGTTAGGGTTAGCGTTAGCATCATTATAATGAAGGTGACACTTCTTGAAAGTCCAATTGCTGACATACAAAACATTTTGGGACTGTATCAAGAGTAGACTAATGAAGGAAAATACCAAAAGATCGTAGTTGGGTGAACTTCCCCTTTAAGGTTGTTGTTGCTGCTCCTGAGTGGTGCAGTCGTCTAAGGCATTGCATCTCAGTGCAAGAGTTGTCCCTACAGTCCCTGGTTCGAATCCAGGCTGTATCACATCCGGCCATGATTGGGAGTCCCATAGGGGGTGCACAATTGGCCCAGTGCTGTCCGGGTTTGACCGGTGTAGGCCGGGAGTAGAGGAGGGACGATACCCCTCTTTCAGCACAACAGGGTCGTCTGATAACGTACAGCCTGTCTGTCCCGCGAGCTCTCTTCTGTCACATTCCTTCCTTCTGTCTCTGGGATTCGATCCAGCAACCTTTCGGTTACTTACCCAATGCTCTAACCACTAGGCTACCTGTCACCCCTACACTCTAACCACTAGGCTACCTGTCGCCTCTACACTCTAACCACTAGGCTACCTGTCACCCCTACACTCTAACCACTAGTCCATCTACCGCCCCTACACTCTAACCACTAGGCTACCTGCCACCCCTACACTCTAACCACTAGTCTACCTGCCGCCCCTACACTCTAACCACTAGTCTACCTGTCTCCCCTACACTCTAACCACTAGGCTACCTGCCACCCCTACACTCTAACCACTAGTCTACCTGCCGCCCATACACTCTAACCACTAGGCTACCTGTCTCCCCTACACTCTAACCACTAGGCTACCTGTCACCCCTACACTCTAACCACTAGGCTACCTGTCTCCCCTACACTCTAACCACTAGTCTACCTGCCGCCCATACACTCTAACCACTAGGCTACCTGTCTCCCCTACACTCTAACCACTAGGCTACCTGCCGCCCCTACACACTAACCACTAGGCTACCTGCCACCCCTACACTCTGACCGCTAGGCTACCTGCCACCCCTACACTCTAACCACTAGGCTACCTGTCACCCCTACACTCTAACCACTAGGCTACCTGTCTCCCCTACACTCTAACCACTAGACTACCTGTCACCCCTACACTCTAACTACTAGTCTACCTGCCGCCCACACACTCTAACCACTAGGCTACCTGTCTCCCCTACACTCTAACCACTAGTCTACCTCCCGCCCCTACACACTAACCACTAGGCTACCTGCCACCCCTACACTCTGACCGCTAGGCTACCTGCCACCCCTACACTCTAACCACTAGGCTACCTGTCACCCCTACACTCTAACCACTAGGCTACCTGTCTCCCCTACACTCTAACCACTAGACTACCTGTCTCCCCTACACTCTAACTACTAGTCTACCTGCCGCCCACACACTCTAACCACTAGGCTACCTGTCTCCCCTACACTCTAACCACTAGTCTACATCCCGCCCATACACTCTAACCACTAGGCTACCTGTCGCCCCTACACTCTAACCACTAGTCTACCTGCCGCCCCTACCGACTAACCACTAGTCTACCTGCCGCCCCTACACTCTAACCACTAGGCTACCTGTCTCCCCTACACTCTAACCACTAGACTACCTGTCTCCCCTACACTCTAACCACTAGGCTACCTGCCACCCCTACACTCTAACCACTAGTCTACCTGCCGCCCATACACTCTAACCACTAGGCTACCTGTCTCCCCTACACTCTAACCACTAGGCTACCTGCCGCCCCTACACTCTAACCACTAGGCTACCTGCCGCCCCTACACTCTAACCACTAGGCTACCTGCCGCCCCTACACTCTAACCACTAGGCTACCCTGCCGCCTCTACACTCTAACCACTAGGCTACCTGCCACCCCTACACTCTAACCACTAGGCTACCTGCCGCCCCTACACTCTAACCACTAGGCTACCTGCCGCCCCTACACTCTAACCACTAGGCTACCTGCCGCCCCTACACTCTAACCACTAGGCTACCTGCCACCCCTACACTCTAACCACTAGTCTACCTGCCGCCCATACACTCTAACCACTAGGCTACCTGTCTCCCCTACACTCTAACCACTAGTCTACCTGCCGCCCATACACTCTAACCATTAGGCTACCTGCCACCCCTACACTCTAACCACTAGGCTACCTGTCACCCCTACACTCTAACCACTAGTCTACCTGTCTCCCCTACACTCTAACCACTAGTCTACCTGCCGCCCCTACACTCTAACCACTAGGCTACCTGCCACCCCTACACTCTAACCACTAGGCTACCTGCCACCCCTACACTCTAACCACTAGACTACCTATCACCCTGGGGGTTATGGGGAACGAGGGGCCCTGGTCAAAAGTAGTGGGCCCTGGTCAAAAGTAGTGGGCCCTGGTCAAAAGTAGAGGGCCCTGGTCAAAAGTAGTGGATCCTGGTCAAAAGTAGAGGGCCCTGGTCAAAAGTAGAGGGCCCTGGTCAAAAGTAGTGGGTCCTGGTCAAAAGTAGAGGGCCCTGGTCAAAAGTAGAGGGCCCTGGTCAAAAGTAGAGGGCCCTGGTCAAAAGTAGAGGGCCCTGGTCAAAAGTAGTGGGCCCTGGTCAAAAGTAGTGGGCCCTGGTCAAAAGTAGTTTGCTATATAGGGAAGAGGGTGACATTTGGGAGGCATCTTCTGTCTCATTACTCTGTTCTCATGATTGAACATTGACTTTCAATGAGAAGCCTTTTCCTGGGATTGTTTTGTACCGTTATGACAGTTCAGTTGTAATTTACTGTGTCACCAGGGTGAAAATGATTGGCAGTTATAATGTTGTAATATCGCTGCAATATTACTGACACTTATCTACTCAAAGGGAGGGTTGACAAGGACAGAGGAAAGGAGACAATGACACAGGAAAGGAGACCATAAGCAAGGGGTAAAGGGGTCAAGGAGGGAACGAAGGGAGCCCTTTAGCAGAATGGAATCCAGCTCCAGCTCCGTGATGTCACCGGTATGATGTCACCGGGATGATGTCACCGGTATGATGTCACCGGTATGATGTCACCGGTATGATGTCACCGGTATGATGTCAGATCACAGGAATGATTTGACAAATGAAGGAGGCATATCAAAAGTATTGGACCTGGAACAAAACTCAATCTGGGCTTCGTCACAAATGGCACCCTTTTCCCTACATAGTGCACTACTTTCGACCAGGGCCCGTAGGGAATAGTGTACAATAGCACATCGATTTTTAAAAAACACATAGGATTAAAACACGAAGAGAGCCTTCAGAGACTAATTTCCATTGTGGTCCTGCTTGTTTTAACAGTTCAATAAACAGTAGGGACCAGTGTTACTGTATACCAGACTGATACCATCTACCTCCTCTAACACGGTTACCCAGACCCTTACTGTTACACACACACACACACACACACACACACACACACACACACACACACACACACACACACAGACACACACACACACACACACACACACACACACACACACACACACACACACACACACACACACACACAGACACACACACACACACACACACACACACACACACACACACACACACACACACACACACACACACACACACACACACACACACACACACACACACACACACACACACACTAGCCCCTCTCTGCGTCCTTCACTATACTGTAGTGTACTCTACTAACAGTAACTGTGTGGACTAGCTGTGTGGATCTCTCTCTGCTCTCCTCCCTCCCTCTCTTATGTGGTCTGGTGACTTGAGCTTGAGTGGCGTCACACATCTCTCTAATTGGCTAATTATTCTCTGTGTGTGTGTGTGTGTGTGTTCTGTGTATTCACTTGAATGATTCCAGTTGAGTATTTATAGCAGAACCAACAGTAGCTAGTAAGCAATACGGTCATAGCAGCTCCAGGCTCTGCATCCCAAATTCCCCACACAGTGCACTACTTTTCACCCTATGAGCCCTGGTCAAAAGCAGTGTACTACGTAGGGACTAGGGTACCATTTGACTCACTGCACTGTAACTTTAGCGTCAGCATATTTTACCATAAATCTCATATGTTTTAATGGGGGAAATGTTAGCATGGTTATGCTAATTAAAAACAGGATTAAATACGTTTTTCCACTGGAATGCTAACGCTACGTTAGCCTGAGGTGTGAGACAGAGGATGTATCCCAAATAGCACTCTATTCCCTACGTAGTGCACTGTATAGGGAAAGAGACAGTGTTGGGATGCTCAGTCATGTCTCGGGAGAGAACTGATGTTATTCTGGAGTCCAACAAACTCACACTCCTCCAAATTTGCATTATTTTACAGTCAAAAAATGTCATTGAGAGAAACGTATTTTTCATAAGAGACCTGTTGTATTACTTGTTGTTGTTAGACTGTTATCACCATATATATATATATATAGAGCCTTCTGTGCTCCTTGCAATGCCACCATAGAATGGTAGAACCACTCTTGTTCTGCTATTTCTATACCGTGATGCATTCCTATACAACACATTTTCCCCAAAAGTACTAGCATAAGTCACGTAAACACAGAAATAAACAAATGGCACATTGGATTCCTCATTTTAAAAATAAGTGGTGCTTTTCTTACCGAGGAGACAAAGTTAAATAAATTACGACCATCTGTATCTGTCTGTACCTCACATTAAGAGCAGCTTTGGATGAGAATAAGAGTGTTGAATAGACTGAGCACTGTATGTGGTCTGTGAGAATAGTCTGAGAGACTGTGTGTGTGTGTGTGAATGTGTGTGTGTGTGTGTGTGTGTGTGTGTGTGTCTGTCTGTGTGACAGTGTGTGCGTGTGTGTGCTGTGTGTGTGTGTGTGTGTGTGTGTGTGTGCTCGTGTGTGTGTGTGTGTGTGTGTGTGTGTGTGTGTGTGTGTGTGTGTGTGTGTGTGTGTGTGTGTGTGTGTGTGTGTGTGTGTGTGTGTGTGTGTGTGTGTGTGTGTGTGTGTGTGTGTGTGTGTGTGCGTGTGTGTGTGTGTGCACGTGCGCGTGCGTGCGTGTGTGTGTGTGTGTGTCAGGTCTGCTACTTCCGATAGTTAGACTAATACATTAAACAGAAGCACTGGCATAGATTTATGTTTTCAAAAAGAAATTGCACCACAAAGCAGATTTCATCTAGCCTGGTCCCAGATATGTTTGTGGTCTTTCTAACTCAATTCAATTGTCAAAAGCCAAACATTTTTTTTGTCACGACAAGGAGTTTACATGATAGTATACTGGCACTCAGGCTAGATTTCATTACAGTGCAGCAAATGCAACACAACATGTGTGGAAATGTAATCAACAAAGTCATAAAGAAGTTGTTGCTGGTATTCTCATTCATTCCACATTCACCATAAAGTATACTAGTAAGGTAGCTTTGTAAGGTACCTGACTACAACCAGTAGTACACAACATGTCATTCATTCCACATTCACCATAAAGTATACTAGTAAGGTAGCTTTGTAAGGTACCTGACTACAACCAGTAGTACGCGACATGTCATTCATTCCACATTCACCATAAAGTATACTAGTAAGGTAGCTTTGTAAGGTACCTGACTACAACCAGTAGTACACAACATGTCATTCATTCCACATTCACCATAAAGTATACTAGTAAGGTAGCTTTGTAAGGTACCTGACTACAACCAGTAGTACACGACATGTTCAACTTTCCCTTAAAGAGTGCTAACTGAGGATGTTACATTTGCTGTTAGTGTCTCTTGGCCTCGTTATAAAACAAATGTTAAATTAAGAAGTGAAGTTAGGTGATCAAGTTGCCAGATTTGTTTTCTTTAGCCAGACTAGAACCAGACCTGGCAACCACAGGATCCCAGTAAGGAGGTCATTATTGTTCAAACTGGAATCAGTTGCCAGGTCTGCCCCTCTTCCCTGGTCAGGGGATTCACTCCAGGCCATTGTTGATTAAAAGGCTGTTCCATTGTCTCCAGGATACTGGAATTGCTAGGCAACCCTACACTAGGAGGAAGGCATCCGTATTGTCCCAGAGAGCAAGTTCACTTACAACCCCTCCCAAACCCTTTACCCCCTTCAAACCACCCTCCCCAAAAAGGAGTTTGGGGGCGGGCCAGGGCTTGGGGTGGGGTGTGTGTTTGCATGTGTTTGCGTGTGTTTGCGCGTGTGTGTGTGTGCGCGTGTGTGTGTGTGTTTGCGCGTGTGTGTGTGTGCGCGTGTGTGTGTGTGTGTGTGTGCGTGGAATGGGAGGGAGTATGGGGTTGCAGGGATGAGTGGAGAGGGGTGGGGTTAGGGGAGTGGAGGAGTAGAGGATTGTGTTTTGGGGCAAAATAATGGCTAGTGGGGGTGTTTTGGGAGTTTTTGGGGGGGTTGTGGAATGGTAATCAGTATGTTTACAATGGCCTGAGGGGGAGTCCTGAGGAGAGTGGGAAACATGAGGAGAAAAAGGGAGAGAGAGAGAGAGAGAGAGAGCAACAACGGGCAAGAAAGAAAGAGAGAGAGGAAGGAAGGAGAAAAAGAGAAAGGAGGTGGAGAGAGAGGAGGCGGAGAGAGAGGAGGTGGATTGAATATGCAGTGAGCCAGACTAGAGGTGAATAGAGTATGCAGTGAGCGAGACTAGAGGTGAATAGAGTATGCAGTGAGCCAGACTAGAGGTGGATAGAGTATGCAGTGAGCCAGACTAGAGGTGGATAGATTATGCAGTGAGCCAGACTAGAGGTGGATAGATTATGCAGTGAGCCAGACTAGAGGTGGATAGAGTATGCAGTGAGCCAGACTAGAGGTGAATAGAGTATGCAGTGAGCCAGACTAGAGGTGAATAGAGTATGCAGTGAGCCAGACTAGAGGTGGATAGATTATGCAGGCTGGTATCTCTGCAGTGTGTATTTAGTATGTGACTAACTGGTGTTTCTGTTTGAACAGACTTCAAGAAGCAGCTAACGGGACGGATGTTCTGCAACTTGACTAACTCTGATGTGTGGTGTTATGTGTGTGTGTGTGTGTGTGTGGATGTTGTGTGTGTGTGTGTGTGTGTGTGTGTGTGTGTGTGTGTGTGTGTGTGTGTGTGTGTGTGTGTGTGTGTGTGTGTGTGTGTGTGTGTGAGTGTGTGTGTGTGTGTGTGTGTGTGTGTGTTCCTACAGACTTTGAAGAGCAGCTGGATGACACCAAGTTAACAGGCCAGAGCCGACCCACAGTGTCTTCCCAGACTTCTGCATACCACCACCCTGAGTCGTTCCCCTATCTCCCTCAACAACAAGAGACCTGAATTCCTCTTCCTGGTAAATATTTACACCTTTTATTGAACTTTAGAGTTACCTACTTACTTACCTACTTACATTATGTTGCCAACGATGTTTTAGTTCAGGTATGATATATTTGGGCTTGAAATAGCCAGATCTGCATGTGTGACATCACATGTTATGCAGAGAGCCTTAACATGTCGTTTCCTGTAGAGTTGATGTCCAAATGTGTTTCAGAGCCGGGTTTTAGAGTAAATGAGCCAGTACTGGCACTGTTTATTAATTAGAAACACCTGACAAAGTTCTTTCTGTTCGCGAGTATGCTGAGAGCCAAACAGCTTTTCTCAATAGTCTACACTTGGGTTTCCACTAGATAAAACCGTGGAAATATATTGTACAAATGCATGGAAACAAAAATTTGTTTTTTTTTTATGGGTCTTCATTTATGGTTAGTGTTAGGCTAAGGTTAGGAGTATAGTTAATGTTAGGGTTAAAGTGACAGGTTTAAAATCTGTTTTTAAGAACAGAAAATGAAGAGAAAGACGTGGCTCGGGACTTTGTGGCTGTGGTAACTAGTGACAACCCTGATGTGGCCGCCTTTGCCATGGAGCAAATTAAAATAAGGGGTGTCAACTAGTGTCTTAGCACCTCCCCTTTATTTTACCAGCAAATTATCATAATCCATTTTCTCATTTGTCAAGTTGCTCTTATTTGTTAGCTAGTCTGCATAAAACAAAATATATTACAATTTTAAAAATGTTAAAATTTCGTGACATGATTGCATTTTAGACCCCCCCAATCCAAACCGTTCAATCGTTAGGCTATCCGTATTACTGGAGCTTCTATTCTGGGGTTTTCTATGGCGGAGTCGAGGCCGCAATTTAGATAACACATCATTATATAGCTGTGAGATTTAGATAACACATCATTCTATAGCTGTGAGATTTAGATAACACATCATTATATAGCTGTGAGATTTAGATAACACATCATTCTATAGCTGTGAGATTTAGATAACACATCATTCTATAGCTGTGAGATTTAGATAACACATCATTATATAGCTGTGAGATTTAGATAACACATCATTATATAGCTGTGAGATATAGATAACACATCATTATATAGCTGTGAGATATAGATAACACATCATTATATAGCTGTGAGATTTAGATAACACATCATTATATAGCTGTGAGATATAGATAACACATCATTCTATAGCTGTGAGATTTAGATAACACATCATTATATAGCTGTGAGATTTAGATAACACATCATTATATAGCTGTGAGATATAGATAACACATCATTCTTTTGAGATTTAGATAACACATCATTATATAGCTGTGAGATATAGATAACACATCATTATATAGCTGTGAGATTTAGATAACACATCATTATAAGCTGTTTTTAGATAACACATCATTCTATAGCTGTGAGATTTAGATAACACATCATTATATAGCTGTGAGATTTAGATAACACATCATTATATAGCTGTGAGATTTAGATAACACATCATTCTATAGCTGTGAGATTTAGATAACACATCATTATATAGCTGTGAGATTTAGATAACACATCATTATATAGCTGTGAGATTTAGATAACACATCATTATATAGCTGTGAGATTTAGATAACACATCATTCTATAGCTGTGAGATTTAGATAACACATCATTATATAGCTGTGAGATTTAGATAACACATCATTATATAGCTGTGAGATTTAGATAACACATCATTATATAGCTGTGAGATTTAGATAACACATCATTATATAGCTGTGAGATTTAGATAACACATCATTATATAGCTGTGAGATTTAGATAACACATCATTCTATAGCTGTGAGATTTAGATAACACATCATTATATAGCTGTGAGATTTAGATAACACATCATTATATAGCTGTGAGATATAGATAACACATCATTCTATAGCTGTGAGATTTAGATAACACATCATTATATAGCTGTGAGATATAGATAACACATCATTCTATAGCTGTGAGATTTAGATAACACATCATTATATAGCTGTGAGATATAGATAACACATCATTATATAGCTGTGAGATTTAGATAACACATCATTATATAGCTGTGAGATTTAGATAACACATCATTCTATAGCTGTGAGATTTAGATAACACATCATTATATAGCTGTGAGATTTAGATAACACATCATTATATAGCTGTGAGATTTAGATAACACATCATTATATAGCTGTGAGATTTAGATAACACATCATTATATAGCTGTGAGATTTAGATAACACATCATTATATAGCTGTGAGATTTAGATAACACATCATTATATAGCTGTGAGATTTAGATAACACATCATTCTATAGAGATTTAGATAACACATCATTATATAGCTGTGAGATTTAGATAACACATCATTATATAGCTGTGAGATTTAGATAACACATCATTATATAGCTGTGAGATTTAGATAACACATCATTATATAGCTGTGAGATTTAGATAACACATCATTATATAGCTGTGAGATTTAGATAACACATCATTCTATAGCTGTGAGATTTAGATAACACATCATTATATAGCTGTGAGATTTAGATAACACATCATTATATAGCTGTGAGTTTAGATAACACATCATTATATAGCTGTGGATTTAGATAACACATCATTCTATAGCAGATATCCTAGTGGTTTAGATAACACATCATTCTATAGCTGTGAGATTTAGATAACACATCATTATATAGCTGTGGATTTAGATAACACATCATTATATAGCTGTGAGATTTAGATAACACATCATTATATAGCTGTGAGATTTAGATAACACATCATTCTATAGCTGTGGGATTTAGATAACCATCATTCTATAGCTGTGAGATTTAGATAACACATCATTATATAGCTGTGAGATTTAGATAACACATCATTCTATAGCTGTGAGATTTAGATAACACATCATTATATAGCTGTGAGATTTAGATAACACATCATTATATAGCTGTGAGATTTAGATAACACATCATTATATAGCTGTGAGATTTAGATAACACATCATTATATAGCTGTGAGATTTAGATAACACATCATTCTATAGCTGTGAGATTTAGATAACACATCATTCTATAGCTGTGAGATTTAGATAACACATCATTCTATAGCTGTGAGATTTAGATAACACATCATTCTATAGCTGTGAGATTTAGATAACACATCATTATATAGCTGTGAGATATAGATAACACATCATTATATAGCTGTGAGATTTAGATAACACATCATTATATAGCTGTGAGATTTAGATAACACATCATTCTATAGCTGTGAGATTTAGATAACACATCATTCTATAGCTGTGAGATTTAGATAACACATCATTATATAGCTGTGAGATATAGATAACACATCATTCTATAGCTGTGAGATATAGATAACACATCATTCTATAGCTGTGAGATTTAGATAACACATCAATATATAGCTGTGAGATTTAGATAACACATTGGGGCAGCAAGTAGCCTAGTGGTTAGAGGGATGCCAGATATCCTAGTGGTTAGAGGGATGCCAGATATCCTAGTGGTTAGAGGGATGCCAGATATCCTAGTGGTTAGAGCGATGCCAGATATCCTAGTGGTTAGAGGGATGCCAGATATCCTAGTGGTTAGAGGGATGCCAGATATCCTAGTGGTTAGAGGGATGCCAGATATCCTAGTGGTTAGAGGGATGCCAGATATCCTAGTGGTTAGAGGGATGCCAGATATCCTAGTGGTTAGAGGGATGCCAGATATCCTAGTGGTTAGAGGGATGCCAGATATCCTAGTGGTTAGAGGGATGCCAGATATCCTATTGGTTAGAGGGATGCCAGATATCCTAGTGGTTAGAGGGATGCCAGATATCCCAGTGGTTAGAGGGATGCCAGATATCCTAGTGGTTAGAGGGATGCCAGATATCCTAGTGGTTAGAGGGATGCCAGATATCCTAGTGGTTAGAGGGATGCCAGATATCCTAGTGGTTAGAGGGATGCCAGATATCCTAGTGGTTAGAGGGATGCCAGATATCCTAGTGGTTAGAGGGATGCCAGATATCCTAGTGGTTAGAGGGATGCCAGATATCCTAGTGGTTAGAGGGATGCCAGATATCCTAGTGGTTAGAGGGATGCCAGATATCCTAGTGGTTAGAGCGATGCCAGATATCCTAGTGGTTAGAGGGATGCCAGATATCCTAGTGGTTAGAGGGATGCCAGATATCCTAGTGGTTAGAGGGATGCCAGATATCCTAGTGGTTAGAGGGATGCCAGATATCCTAGTGGTTAGAGGGATGCCAGATATCCTAGTGGTTAGAGGGATGCCAGATATCCTAGTGGTTAGAGTGTTGGACTAGTAACTGAAAGGTTACTGGAACAAATCCCTGAGCTGACAAGGTAAACAAACATATGTCGTTCTGCCCCTGAACAGGCAGTTAACCCACTGTTCCTAGGCCGTCATTGTAAATACGAATTTATTCTTAACTGACTTACATTAAGATTACATTTACTTAAAAAATATATATATATCTGCACAATGTAGATAACGAATTGGTTTATAGCTAGCTAGCTGGGTGAAATTATTACAGAGTGAAGATAGAGTATAGCTATTTGATAATGTCCATTTGCATGTGCAAATATTAATGAAATACTCAGTCTGAATGTGGGGCGTGTTGATACACATTTAAAGATATTTACATAAATAGCCCTGATTGGCGGATAGGATCGTCTAGACTCTAGAGTCGACCCCACTTACCCCTTCAAAGTAGGAGGATACATATGCAAATCAAAGATGGCTTGTCATTGGTCAGAATAATCAGATCAGATTGTGATGTCATGCTGTTGGCCAAAAACTCCATTCCCCTTGAACAGGATGACATTTCAAGTGTTTTTTTTTTTCTCCAAAAGCTCTTACACTAAAAGGGCATTATCATCATTTTCACAATTTCTGTGTAATTATGAGCTCAAAGTATGAAAATATAAAAAAACTGGAAATATCATTTTTGACTTCACTGACCCTTTAAGTATTTTTTCTCCAATTTATGCTTTGACTCAGTTAACAGAATATGAACTTTTAAAAGTGAGATTTTCATTGGACAAGTACTTTAACTTCATTTTTACTAACCCTTTGGTGCCAATTTAGTCAAGATAATATTTGTTTAAAAACATTTGCAATTTATTTTGGTAGAATCCTTCTCTCAATCTTTTCATCAATGTACTATCATGAGATGTCATGAGTTACCTGCATTTCGAAAAAAATATTTGCAGTATTGATAAGATAATGCATAGATCCGTGAGATTTACTGTAGACTTTAATTTGATATGACTAGTGTTGGGCTTGGCGTACAAGTTAAATATACAAAATGATTTATTGGTTTCCAAATGACATCTCATGTCAGCCTTCTGTGGACACGCTGAACATTCCATTAGTTCTAATATAATATAATAATAATATAATATGCCATTTAGCGGACGCTTTTATCCAAAGCGACTTACAGTCATGTGTGCATACATTCTACGTATGGGTGGTCCCGGGAATCGAACCCACTACCCTGACGTTACAAGCGCCATGCTCTACCAACTGAGCTACAGAAGGACTAGTTCTCTGAGATACATGGGCGTAGAAATGTTCAACATGTCCTGCAGGGGAGGGGACGTTGAGAAGGAACTTCCTCAAAGGGGATCGTTCTGGATCCACAGGCTCAACACCTTGTCTCCACTTGGCCTTAATGAGGAGTTTGACTTGAATAGTTTCAATAAGTCCAAATAGTGTTTTATTTATATCCTAGTTGAATATTGTATGTGTATGTATATTACTATAAATATTGATCACATTCTCTGTGTATGATCATATATTTTGATACATTGAATGTTAACATTGTTAAACTATGTTATACATGTCTTTTCCTCATGTTTCAGGAAGTGATGTCACTGAGTACTGCCCCTATATATAGGACCTTCCACCCCCACCTGGGATATGGATGCCTGATGAAGACCTAAGGGTCAATAAGTTGTAAATAAATATCACCTGGGAGCATGAGCAGCAGTGTGCGGCGTTTTCCAGCCTTCTCCGCTTTCCAACGATTTTGAATCTGAAATACCTCTCCTCTCCTCTCCTCTCCTCTCCTCTCCTCTCCTCTCCTCTCCTCTCCTCTCCTCTCCTCTCCTCTCCTCTCCCACCCAACCACCCCTTCCCCTCCAGCCGGCATCTAAGAGGCAGGTGTGTGAGGAGGATGAGACCTCCTCAGTAGGAATCAATAGGGGTGTAGACCCGTCCCCCTCCCCATCACCCTGTGGGTCAGATCGCCCTCTGGTGGTGTGGAGTAGTACCTCTCTAGGACCCCCCGTGGCCGAGAAACCCCGCTGGCACCTGGGACAACGGACACCCGCTCACCTGCTGCCCCCCGACGTCACAGGTGGGGCATGGTGTGGAAGTAGTGTGTGGGGGTGTGTGTCTGTGGGGGGTAGTGTGTGTGTGGGGGGGTGTGTGTGTGGGTGTGGGGGTAGTGTGTGTGTGTGGTAAGCTTGGTAAGGTTAGGTGTGATAGATAGACTAGCTTGGTAAGGTTAGGTGTGATAGACTAGCTTGGTAAGGTTAGGTGTGATAGATAGACTAGCTTGGTAAGGTTAGGTGTGATAGATAGACTAGCTTGGTAAGGTTAGGTGTGATAAATAGACTAGCTTGGTAAGGTTAGGTGTGATAGATAGACTAGCTTGGTAAGGTTAGGTGTGATAGATAGACTAGCTTGGTAAGGTTAGGTGTGATAGATAGACTAGCTTGGTAAGGTTAGGTGTGATAGATAGACTAGCTTGGTAAGGTTAGGTGTGATAGATATACTAGCTTGGTAAGGTTAGGTGTGATAGATAGACTAGCTTGGTAAGGTTAGGTGTGATAGATAGACTATCTTGGCAAGGTTAGGTGTGATAGGTGTGATTACTGCTGAACCCTCTCACCCTCTCTCTCTCTATCACTCCCTCCCTCGCTCTCTCTGTCCCTTTCTCAGTCACTCACTCAGTCAGTCAGTCACTCTCTCTCTCTCTCTCTCTCTCTCTCTCTCTCTCTCTCTTTTTCTCTCTCTCACCCTCTCGCTATGCCTCACTCACTATCGCTCTCTTTATCCATCACCCTCTCTCTCTGCCATCAGCTCACCATTGCCCTAACGACAGAACAGGTAGCTGTTGCCATGGCAACACTCTTTTCTTCCTTCTCTCCTCCACTCCTCTCTCTGAAAAAAGCTGCAGAGAGAGGGAAAGAGAGAGGGAAAGAGAGAGGGAAAGAGAGAGGGAAAGAGAGAGAGGGAAAGAGAGAGAAACAGAGGTAAGGATGGGGAAAGAGAGAGGGAAAGAGAGAGAGAGAAACAGAGGTAGGGATGGGGAAGGAGAGAGGGAAAGAGAGAGGGGGAGAGAGAGGTGAAAGAGAGAGAGGGAAAGAGAGAGAGGGAGAGAGAGAGAGAGAAACAGAGGTAGGGATGGGGAAAGAGAGAGGGAAAGAGAGAGAGAAACAGAGGTAGGGATGGGGAAAGAGAGAGGGAAAGAGAGAGAGAGAAACAGAGGTAGGGATGGGGAAAGAGAGAGGGAAAGAGAGAGAGAGAGAAACAGAGGTAGGGATGGGGAGAGGGAGGGAAAACAAACTGAAATGCTGGTCCATGTTGATTCCAATGCTTCCCACAGTTGTGTCTTAGTTAGCTGGATGTCCTTTGGGCGGTGGACCATCCTTGATACACACAGGAAACTGTTGAGCATGAAATTCACAGCAGTTCTTGACACAAACCGGTGTGACCGGCACCTACTACCATACGTTCGAAGGCACTTCAATCTTTTTTGTCTTGTCCATTCATCCTCACATACACAATCCATGTCTCAATTGTCTCATGGCATAAAAATCATTATTTGTAGCTCTTCAGGACCCGCCCATTTTCTTTTCAATTTTCACCTAAAATGACATACCCAAATCTATCTGTCTATAGCTCAGGACCTGAAGCAAGGATATGCATATTCATGATACCATTTGAAAAATCTGGTAAAAGATAATACAAAGAAAATGTTTTATTTGTATTTTTTGGTACCATCATATTTGAAGATGCAAAAGAAAAGCAAGAATGTATTATTCCAGCCCAGGTGCAATTTAGATTTCGGCCACTAGATGGCAGCAGTGTATGTGCAAAGGTTTAGACTGAGCCAATGAACCATTGCAGTTCTGTTCAAAATGTTGTATCAAGACTACCCAAAAGTACCTAATTTGTCTATTATTAAATATTCAAGCTCATAACTGTGCACTCTCCTCAAACAAAAGCATAGTATTGTTTGACTGTCATGGCTACTGTGAATTGGACAGTGCAGTTAGATTAACAAGAATTTCTGCAATATCAGATACATCTATGTCCGAGGACATGTTCTTGTTACTTACTTAGCTACGTTAGCTCAACCGTCCTGCAGGGGGACCCACCGATCATTAAAGTGGATTTAACAAGTGACATCAATAAGAGATTGATCCAGCTTTCACCTGGATTCACCTGGTAAATCTGTAATGGAAAGAGCAGGTGTCCTTAATGTTTTGTACACTCAGTGTAGAACGTAATGGCCCATTGGCCACAGAGGCCAAGTCAAAGTCTACTCCACATTGGTTCAACGTCATTGAATTGAAATGACTTGGAAACGACGTTGATTCAACCAGTGTGTGCCCAGCGGGGAGTTACCCCAGGTCTTTTCTCAGGAGACGTCTCTTAAACTTCAGATAAGGTTTTCGTATTAATGTAGGCAAGCCCAGGAAAATGTTATTCTGATGATAAGTGATCCCTAACAACCTTAAATACTTTCTGGTTTTATCCATGGATAACTCGACAGTCTCTCCCCCTCTCCTCCTTCTCTCCCTAGGTGAGGGTAAAGTCCCGGACGTAGACCTTCTCCAGGGCTCCTGTTCCCCCTCTCTGTCCCTGGGCTGCGGCGTCACCGATCAGCCCCGGTCTCTGGAGCCCGTCTCAGACACCCCTGTCCAGCACCTTACCCTGAGGAAGACCCACAGTGACCTGGACCCCAGTCTCAGCCTGCCCCAGTCCCCCTGGACTCCACCTCCTACCCTGGGCACCATGGACCACTCTGCTACCCTTCTCTGCTCCAACTCCCCGTCTCAGTCCTGGAACGGCCCTAAAGGCTCTACCTTCTCTCCTGGAGTCTGGAGTGAGGCCTATAGTTATAATTTAGCTCCCAATCCACTAGGGAAGGGACCGGCGACCATGCCCAAAACGGTGGGGATGGTTGGGGGGGTAAGGGGGCAGGGTGGAGGGTTGATGTGCCCCTCTCAGACCAGTTTGGGACTCTCCGGGAGCTCGGGGTCGCAGTCTCACTCTAGTTCGTTCACGTCGATATCGGAGTCGTCCTGTCTCAGGCACCCGGTAACCATGGTTATGATGACGGGGAGGCGGAGCGAAACAGAGGGCGCGGCGGCTAGCCCAGCAGGGGGACAGATGGGGTCAGAAAGAGGGGTGGGAGAAGGAGAAAGGAGGGAGAGGTCAGCACATTCCATCGCTGCGGCCAACGCATTCAAGTTCCGCGAGCGCTCTCTCTCCACGCCGACAGACTCCGGTTCGTTCTGCTCCACAGATAACGTCAGTGGCGGGATGTACAGTGTCACTGGGGTAACAGGAGCCGGTAACGGGACGAACGGAGGTGTTCCAACAGAAATGCACAGCCACCACCACTATCAGCCCCGTGGTGAAAGGGGGGAGAGCTATGCCCTCCTGTATCCCAGCGGGAGCTCTGAGGACGGTAGCGCCAGCGTCGACAACATCTCCATAACCGACGGCAACTTCCCCCAGGACGGTCGCCTACGGTTACGCTCTCGCTCTATCTCACTAAAGAAGTCCAAACACAAACCCCCTCCGCCCGTCCGGAGCGTCTCGCTCATGAAGAATTTAGGGGACGCCGATGGGCATGTGCACGGCCGTGACAGGGGTCACTACAGGGAAGGACGCCCCAAATCCCTCCACATCCCACGGGAACACCTCCAGGACTTCCAGCCAAACTTTCTCCTACCCTCCTCATCCTGCCTCTCCAAGCCTGATCTGGAGGATCCCGAGCTGGGCTACGGCGGGATGGACGGGCCCCCTGGCCTGGAGGTCCAGGGACCCAACAACACAGAGCTGTCCTCCCCAGCCCACTGGCAGCTGGGGGAGTGGAAGTCTTCTGATCCATACCAGTCATGGTCTGGGTCTAGCACCGCTACAGGGACTACTG
This sequence comes from Oncorhynchus keta, assembly GCF_023373465.1. Classification (NCBI taxonomy): domain Eukaryota; kingdom Metazoa; phylum Chordata; class Actinopteri; order Salmoniformes; family Salmonidae; genus Oncorhynchus; species Oncorhynchus keta. The sequence continues at coordinate 73,131,022 of NC_068455.1, read as the reverse complement.
TCATAGACTGTATGAAGGTAAGACTAGTCTAGGCACTTAGGTCCACATCCAGACTTGAGATAAGTTGTTTTAACATGGATTTAAGTAAAACGTTCCACTAAAGTGCATGTTCTGTTGACTTAAGTCCATTTTAAGTTAAGTTAAGTCTGAATAGGGCCCTAAGTACTTTTCTACTTGTGTGAAGCCACAGGGGTTTGTGTTGTATGTATTGTGTCATGCAGGGCTCTCTCTTCCTAGAGATCTACAGTCCAACCCCAGTCTGATTCAGCTAACAGTCTTGGTGAGATCTCCAGGAGGAGGGTTTGGATAGCGCTGGTGTAATGTAGGGTTTTTGCTGATGTACGACAAGGAAGATTATACATGGCTAATACATTTTTTATCTTATCTAATCTAATCCAAGGTTCGAGGCAGTTCAGAGTCTCTCCTGGATTCCCCGTCTACCTCCCGAGCCTCCTCTCCCTCCCTCCTCTCCATCGAGTCGACCAAAGCCTCCTCCCCCTTCAAGCCTCCAGGACTCATGTCCCCTTCCAGTGGCTACTCTAGCCAATCAGAGACACCCACGCCCATCACCCCCTCCAATCAGGTCGCAGGAACAACAACAGGGCCCGCCTCCACATTTGGGTGTAAGATGCGCCCCAAAATCCCAGAGAGGAAGTCTTCGCTGCCGGTGACCTCGCCGCGTGACCCAGCTGCCCGTTCGAGGCTTTCCTTCGAGATGCCGGTTAACGCTCATCTAGACTTGTCCTCCATCAAACCAAAACAGAAAGCCAGCAGGCGTCATTCTGACACATCCACTGCAGCCAAGCCCGGTAAACTGAGTTCCGGCAGTCAATCATCTCTCCCCGTGGTGACCACGAACGAGCTCCGGACCATCCGCCTGCGTTCCGTCTCCCGTACTGACCTGGAGGACTTCCCAGACGGAGCCTCTGATGACATTATCGAGGAGGAGCAGGGTCTTGACCTTTCCCCCCTTGGTGTCAACTCCCTCGGGCCCCTCGTTACCTCCAAACCCAAGCCTCCGGTCGCAGTGAAACCCCCGTTACCCAAACGGCCCTTCAACCTCCTTCTCAAGTGCCCCTCCTCCTCTCCCGTTGATTCCGAATCCTCCCCTGCCTCCCCCATTGACCCTCCCCGGCCCATGCCCAACCCCAGCATTTACATGGTGGTAGGTAGGAAGCCCAAGCTGAAGAAAGCCCTCCCTCACACCCCCACCAGCCCTTGTGGACCCCTGGACCAAACCCAAACCTTCCATCTCCATCACCCCCAGGGTCTTTACAATCTCCCCTCCTTCCCCCATATCCAGTCCCTGTACGACCTCCCTCCACTCCCCCTGCCCCAGCCACTGCTGGAGGACCCCGCCTTGGAGCCGGAGTTCGACCCAGACTTGGAGCTCCATCTTGGGCTTGAGGGTGGATGGTCGCTTCCCTCTCCCTGTAGTAACCTAGAGGTGATGGAGACTCAGGATAAGAGCAGGACCCTCCCCAGCAGGATGACCATCTCCTGTCTGGCCGAACTGGACAAGAAGAAACCCAAGGTAGGCCCAAGTCTCTCTGTCTGTCTCTCTCTTTTTCTCTCTGTCTGTCTCTCTCTCTTTCTCTCTGTCTGTCTCTCTCTCTTTCTCTCTGTCTGTCTCTCTCTCATATTTTATTCTGTCTCTCTCTCTTTCTCCATCAGTGGCGGTCAGTGCCGTTTAAGATGAGGGAGGACAAAAAATGTTTTCATGAGCTTGGCCATATTTTTAGTACAGCATATTGGATGACTCTCATGCATATTCCATTCATCCAGTTCAAGCTAGCCTATGAATGAAAGTTTACAAAGTAGGTGCACACAGTTTGAGAGACAAATTTGAGGTGACACATGGACAGACAGTGACATTTAATACCGCCTTGCACACTCTTGCCTGTATCTAGCTAATATAGGGTGTAATCATTAGTCTAACATTTGCAATCGAGAGTTTCTATTGGACAAATTCGGGTATGTTCATTCCCGTTTTTTTCTGTTTAAGACACATTTTTTCAACAAAATCACGAATCAATACACCCCTGATCACGTGTAAACACAGTTCACTTTCATAGCAGCCACATTGTATTCCTTCTTGCATCTATGTGCTCTCTTTTCACCTCTTCCCTTCACTTGTGGACTTCAATACACAACACATCTGCTGTATGTGACCAGTCGAAAAACCTTTCCAAGCCAAACCACTAACTTACACAGCCTATGTCGTCACCATATTAGCTAAAGTAACGTCATAGTCAGCATAGCCACTAAAAGCACCACGTTAGTAAACCCGCTTCATGCAGTAATGTTACAGTGTACAGTCAGTAAGCAGTTACACCGGCGGGCCCCGGTAGCAATAAATTAGTCAAACCAAAAGCTCACCATGACTTGAAAGAGTTCCAGTGTTGTGTTGGAAAGGCCTAGCCAGCTACCTAACATAGCATCCCTCTGTTATAGCCAGCTAGCTAACATAGCATCCCTCTGTTATAGCCAGCTAGCTAACATAGCATCCCTCTGTTATAGCCAGCTCGCTAACATAGCATCCCTCTGTTATAGCCAGCTCGCTAACATAGCATCCCTCTGTTATAGCCAGCTAGCTAACATAGCATCCCTCTGTTATAGCCAGCTAGCTAACATAGCATCCCTCTGTTATAGCCAGCTAGCTAACATAGCATCCCTCTGTTATAGCCAGCTAGCTAACATAGCATCCCTCTGTTATAGCCAGCTAGCTAACATAGCATCCCTCTGTTATAGCCAGCTAGCTAACATAGCATCCCTCTGTTATAGCCAGCTAGCTAACATAGCATCCCTCTGTTATAGCCAGCTAGCTAACATAGCATTCCTCTGTTATAGCCAGCTAGCTAACATAGCATCCCTCTGTTATAGCCAGCTAGCTAACATAGCATCCCTCTGTTATAGCCAGCTAGCTAACATAGCATCCCTCTGTTATAGCCAGCTAGCTAACATAGCATCCCTCTGTTATAGCCAGCTAGCTAACATAGCATCCCTCTGTTATAGCCAGCTCGCTAACATAGCATCCCTCTGTTATAGCCAGCTAGCTAACATAGCATCCCTCTGTTATAGCCAGCTAGCTAACATAGCATCCCTCTGTTATAGCCAGCTAGCTAACATAGCATCCCTCTGTTATAGCCAGCTACCTAACATAGCATCCCTCTGTTATAGCCAGCTAGCTAACATAGCATCCCTCTGTTATAGTCAGCTAGCTAACATAGCCTCCCTCTGTTATAGCCAGCTACCTAACATAGCATCCCTCTGTTATAGCCAGCTAGCTAACATAGCATCCCTCTGTTATAGCCAGCTAGCTAACATAGCATCCCTCTGTTATAGCCAGCTAGCTAACATAGCATCCCTCTGTTATAGCCAGCTACCTAACATAGCACCCCTCTGTTATAGCCAGCTCGCTAACATAGCATCCCTCTGTTATAGCCAGCTAGCTAACATAGCATCCCTCTGTTATAGCCAGCTAGCTAACATAGCATCCCTCTGTTATAGCCAGCTAGCTAACATAGCATCCCTCTGTTATAGCCAGCTCGCTAACATAGCATCCCTCTGTTATAGCCAGCTAGCTAACATAGCATCCCTCTGTTATAGCCAGCTCGCTAACATAGCATCCCTCTGTTATAGCCAGCTAGCTAACATAGCATCCCTCTGTTATAGCCAGCTAGCTAACATAGCATCCCTCTGTTATAGCCAGCTCGCTAACATAGCATCCCTCTGTTATAGCCAGCTAGCTAACATAGCATCCCTCTGTTATAGCCAGCTAGCTAACATAGCATCCCTCTGTTATAGCCAGCTAGCTAACATAGCATCCCTCTGTTATAGCCAGCTCGCTAACATAGCATCCCTCTGTTATAGCCAGCTAGCTAACATAGCATCCCTCTGTTATAGCCAGCTAGCTAACATAGCATCCCTCTGTTATAGCCAGCTAGCTAACATAGCATCCCTCTGTTTGAGCAGGGTGATTCAGTAGGCTAAACTAGCTAGCTGCATTTGCTTGCTAACTAAGTGGGGGGAAAATGACAATCTCTCTCTCTCTATTTCTCCCTTGCCTCTCCTTCATTTTGGAAGAAATGTATTTGTTCAAAAATGTTCAACTATTGTCTTTGTCTTTGAGTCAACGACTCACCACATGTTATGCACTGCAGTGCTAGCTAGCTGTAGCTTATTCTTTCAGTACGAGATTCATTCTCAAATCCTTTGATTGAGTGGATGACATGTCAGTTCACGCTGCAAGAGCGCTGATAGGTTGGAGGACGTCCTCCGGAAGTTGTCATAATTACTGTGGAAGTCTGTGGAAGGGGTTGTCAATGTCAATGTACCCAGAGGAGGACAGAAGCGATCAGTCCATGGTGCTACCTTACAGAGTGCTATTGAGGCTACTGTAGACCTTATTTGCAAAACACTGTGTTTTAATCAATTATTTGGTGACGTGATTATAAACTCAGCAAAAAAATAAACGTCCTCTCTCTGTCAACTGTGTTTATTTTCAGCAAACTTAACATGTGTAAATATTTGTATGAACATAACAAGATTAAACAACTGAGACATAAACCGAACAAGTTCCAGAGACATGTGACGAACAGAAATGGAATAATCTGTCCCTGAACAAAGGGACAGATTATCAAAATCAAAAGTAACAGTCAGTATCAAATCAAATCAAATGTATTTATATAGCCCTTCATACATCAGCTGATATCTCAAAGTGCTGTACAGAAACCCAGCCTAAAACCCCAAACAGCAAGCAATGCAGGTGTAGAAGCACGGTGGCTAGGAAAAACTCCCTAGAAAGGCCAAAACCTAGGAAGAAACCTGGTGTGGCCACCAGCTGCATTAAGTACTGCAGTGCATCTCCTCCTCATGGACTGCACCAGATTTGCCAGTTCTTGCTGTGAGATGTTACCCCACTCTTCCACCAAGGCACCTGCAAGTTCCCTGACATGTCTGGGGGGAATGCCCCTAGCCCTCATCCTCCGATCCAACAGATCCCAGACGTGCTCAATGGGATTGAGATCCGGGCTCTTCTCTGGCCATGGCAGAACACTGACATTCCTGTCTTGCAGGAAATCACACACAGAATGAGCAGTTTGGCTGGTGGCATTGTCATGCTGGAGGGTCATGTCAGGATGAGGCTGCAGGAAGGGTACCACATGAGGGAAGAGGATGTCTTCCCTGTAACGCACAGCGTTGAGATTGCCTGCAATGACAACAAGCTCAGTCCGATGATGCTGTGACACACCACCCCAGACCATGATGGACCCTCCACCTCCAAATCGATCCCGCTCCAGAGTACAGGCCTCGGTGTAACGCTCATTCCTTTGACGATAAATGCGAATCCGACCATCACCCCTGGTAAGACAAAAACGCTAATCGCCAGTGAAGAGCACTTTTTGCCGGTCCTGTCTGGTCCAGCGACGGTGGGTTTGTGCCCATAGGCAACGCTGTTGCCGGTGATGTGATGTTACAACATGCCTATCAGCCCTCAGTCCAGCCTCTCTCAGCCTATTGTGGACAGTCTGAGCACTGATGGAGGGATTGTGCGTTCCTGATGTAACTCTGGTAGTTGTTGTTGCCATCCTGTACCGATCCTGTGTCTGCCACTGCTAGGATGATCAGCTGTCTGTCCTGTCTCCCTGTAGTAGGCGTCTCACAGTACAGACCTTGCAATGTATTGCCCTGGCCACATCTGCAGTACTCATGCCTCCTTGCATCATGCTGAAGGCACATTCACGCAGATGAGCAGGGACCCTGGGCATATTTATTTTGGTGTTTTTAAGAGTCAGTAGAAAGGCCTCTTTAGTGTCCTAAGTTTTCATAACTGTGACCTTAATTGCCTACCGTCTGTATGCTGTTTAGTGTCTTAACGACCGTTCCACACGTGCATGTTCATTAATTGTTTATGGTTCATTGAACAAACATGGGAAACAGTGTTTAAACCCTTTACAATTTTTATGAATTATCTTTGAAAGACAGGGTCTCAGTTTCTTTTTTTTGCTGAATTTATTTAGTATAGTTTTATCTAAAAATAACTTTTTAAATGTTTGACCATTTACATTTTTATGAAATTCACTGAGGAGGATGGTCCTCCCATTCCTCCTCTGAGGAGCCTCCACTGCTTTCCATATAATCTACATCTATTACCTGTATGTACTTTGACTACTTCCTGCTACAAACCAAATTGTCCTTTAGTTATCATGTAGACAATCCACTATTTCTGAATCTCTCCTCAAGGTTCCTCCACCAGTTCCCAAGAAGCCCAACAGTCTCCTTCTTCCCTCCAACTCCACCACGGTTCATTCCAACGGTTCCACCGACAGACAGGGAACACAGATGGACGGCCCAGCCGCTCTCCGCTCTCCTGTCGGAGCCTCTCCACCTGAGGAGATTCCCGGTAAAGCGGAAAACCAGGAAAACCACCTGGGAACAGATGAGGAGAGCTCAATGGAGTCTTCATTACAGTCTTCATTGCAGGATTGTTCTCTTACAGACCTGGAGGGGAGGATGGCCACTGTAGAGATAGGGACAGGTATGTGTATAATGACAGGGAATTAATTCATGACAATTTATTGAGATGGAATTCAGATCCTGCCAGAGTAAGCAAATGTGTTACAGTTCAAAACTACTGTTTCTGATTCTCTTCAGTTGTTAGTTGATGTGTAAGTAGTTGCCATATAATTTTTTTTTTTAAACGCAACTACCAATACTGTTTTTATTCCTTGTTAATTGTTTTCTTAATTTATTGACTGGTATTCATTAATAAAATGTTTCTTGTCGTAGAGAGGAACTGACCAATCCTATTGTCTCCAGGTGATGATTCAGTGGAGGAGAACGTTGAGCAGAGTAGTTTGGACTTTAGTGGTAAAACGGACCTCCACATCACAGAGGAAACGGATGACGATGTCGGTGGACACACACCCAGCACACACAACATGGAGGATCTCTTCACCAAAATACACAGGTACGCCAACAAACGTACATTTATTTGAGAAACGGTTAAAAATGGTATTTAACATTCAAAGAAACAAATAACAATAATATCTACTGTGGGTTTTCCAGTATGTATGAAACATATTAACTATGCATATTAACTATGCATGTTTTACCTTACAATGTTTTTTACTCTGAAAAGTCTAAATGACATTCTATTTCTCTCCTCCCTCCAGGTCGAAGAGAAAAGTCCTGGGTCGTAAAGAACCAGGGGACTCATTCGGCAGCCGCCAGAGTCTGGTCTCCCCAGTGAAGCACAGCACCAGCGGGGGTGACCTCCAAACCTTGACCCTGGGCTCCACTCTGCTGTCCAGCTCGCGGAACGACAACTTCATGGCCCTGTTACAGAAGAAGGGCAGTAAGTCCAGCAGGGGAGGGACACGCCTCTCTGCCATGGAGCTCCTGAAGAGCACGAACCCCCTCGCGAGACGCATCACGGAATTCTCCACGTCGTCGGACGGAGGAGGGGATACGACCACCGGTAATAACAGGACCAGACCGCCCCAGGACCAATGAGTCCCGGACCGACCCTCTCTCTCTCTCTCCTACTAAAGAGATTCTTGCTGTAACCTCCCCAACACCAACAGCGGGCTGGCAAAGTAGAGGTTGAATATATAACCACTTGGCGACCATTGATCGACAATGTAAATGGACCATTGACGGAAGAATGAATATCCAACCAGACCACTCAACCACTGATGGACCGATCATTAACCGCCCAACGGTTGGACACGATGGTCACAGCGGTCATCAAAGGAGTTTTGTTTCCAGACACGGTCCATGCTGTTATGAAGGTGTTTCATTTGCTAAGGTCTCAACTCAGTCCATGCTGTTATGAAGGTGTTTCATTTGCTAAGGTCTCAACTCAGTCCATGCAGTTATGAAGGTGTTTCATTTGCTAAGGAGGAATTTTGAGCCGATGCTCCGATTCATCAATCCCGTTCTCGTATTTTTTACTTTGCTGTGTGAATGGTACTGTGCAGCCAGGCTCATTGTGTGAATACTATACTAGGGAAAGAAGGAAAGATTAGATATTACCTTCACTCTGGGAGCCTGAACGTATGACTGTCAATGATGTGGAAATGAATCTGATTCAACCATGGATACACCACCAGTGTCTACTATCAACGCTCCATCCAACAACAGCCAGAGTACAGGCCAATGCTGGTCAAATAAACCACATTGAACTTAAGGCTTTTGAATACATGGTGTGAGTATGTGTTATATTAAAAACAAGAATGGTCATATACTATGGTTATTACGTAAAGTCCAAAACATTCTACAGGAAGATGGACAGTTGGACCTGGTACCAAGCCCTACCCCTTTACGTTTGAATCAAAGCACTTGGACGACGGCATACAGAACTCGTTCACAACAACTACGGCATACAGAGGTAGTTCACAACAACTATGGCATACAGAACTCGTTCACAACAACTACGGCATACAGAGGTAGTTCACAACAACTACGGCATACAGAGGTAGTTCACAACAACTATGGCATACAGAGGTAGTTCACAACAACTATGGCATACAAAGGTAGTTCACAACAACTACGGCATACAGAGGTAGTTCACAACAACGACGGCATACAGAGGTAGTTCACAACAACTATGGCATACAGAGGTAGTTCACAACAACTATGGCATACAGAGGTAGTTCACAACAACGACGGCATACAGAGGTAGTTCACAACAACTATGGCATACAGAGGTAGTTCACAACAACTACGGCATACAGAGGTAGTTCACAACAACTATGGCATACAGAGGTAGTTCACAACAACTATGGCATACAGAGGTAGTTCACAACAACTACGGCATACAGAGGTAGTTCACAACAACTATGGCATACAGAGGTAGTTCACAACAACTACGGCATACAGAGGTAGTTCACAACAACTACGGCATACAGAGGTAGTTCACAACAACTACGGCATACAAAGGTAGTTCACAACAACTATGGCATACAGGCATACAGAGGTAGTTCACAACAACTACAGAGGTAGTTCATACAGAGGTAGTTCACAACAACTAGAGGTAGGCATACAGAGTTCACAACAATGTAGTTCACAACAACTATGGCATACAGAGGTAGTTCACAACAACTATATGGCATACAGAGGTAGTTCACAACAACTACAGAGGTAGTTCATACAGATACAGAGGTAGTTCACAACAACTACGGCATACAAAGGTAGTTCACAACAACTATGGCATACAGAGGTAGTTCACAACAACTATGGCATACAGAGGTAGTTCACAACAACTACGGCATACAGAGGTAGTTCACAACAACTATGGCATACAGAGGTAGTTCACAACAACTACGGCATACAGAGGTAGTTCACAACAACTACACAACAACTATGGCATACAGAGGTAGTTCACAACAACTACACAACAACGGCATACAAGGTAGTTCACAACAACTATGGTTCATACAGAGGTAGTTCACAACAACTATGGCATACAGAGGTAGTTCACAACAACTACATACAGAGCATACAGAGGTAGTTCACAACAACTATGGCATACAGAGGTAGTTCACAACAACTATGGCATACAGAGGTAGTTCACAACAACTATGGCATACAGAGGTAGTTCACAACAACAGAACTAGTGGCATACAGAGGTAGTTCACAACAACTACGGCATACAGAGGTAGTTCACAACAACTACGGCAAACAGAGGTAGTTCACAACAACGACGGCATACAGAACTCGTTCACAACAACTATGGCATACAGAGGTAGTTCACAACAACTATGGCATACAGAGGTAGTTCACAACAACTATGGCATACAGAGGTAGTTCACAACAACTACGGCATACAGAGGTAGTTCACAACAACTACGGCATACAGAGGTAGTTCACAACAACTATGGCATACAGAGGTAGTTCACAACAACTATGGCATACAGAGGTAGTTCACAACAACTATGGCAAACAGAGGTAGTTCACAACAACTACGGCATACAGAGGTAGTTCACAACAACTACGGCAAACAGAGGTAGTTCACAACAACTACGGCATACAGAGGTAGTTCACAACAACTATGGCATACAGAGGTAGTTCACAACAACGACGGCATACAGAGGTAGTTCGCAACAACTACGGCACATCAACGCCTGTGTCATCCGTGTTCTATGTTTGGTTTATGTTAAAAACATTTATTGCGAGATAGAATGCCATACATATTTAACTTGCACAACGATATGCCCACCATATAACCTGAAATAGAACAGCTTGAACTGTTTGAAGAGACTATGTATACTAGTCCTACTGACAGCAGTAGTACAATATAATTACTGTAGGACTAACAGTGAACAGTAGTACACACACCCAGCAGTACACACACCCAAACCTTCCCTATGGATCTCCCCGTACTGCTGTCAGCGTGTGTGTTTATGTGTTTACGTGTGCAGGAAAGAATAACCAAACGCATGCAGGTGTGATGAGTGAAGGGGTACACAGAATGGAACCCTGTGGATCTTTCCTAAGGGAGAGTCTGATACAGGTTGGGTTGATTAAACAGGTTTAGACTACAGGTCTCTGTTAGGACCATTAGACTGCTACGCCAGAGAACACCCAGGGGGTTTATACTAGAGGAGGGTCATTGGGGCGTGTCTACTGTATGTGTGTGTGTGTGTGTGTGTCTGCAGATAAGGGGTTAATTCATTCGTCCTAAGGAGAGGATGCAGTGGTCTGAACGTGACTGTACTCTTTGGAGACATTCTGAACCTGAAGGGATTCTAGAACTGAGGGGATTCTAGAACTGAGGGGATTCTAGAACTGCGGCGATTCTAGAACTGAGGGGATTCTAGAAATGAGATTAGAAACACACTGTTTCGAACAACTATCTCAAAACTCACAGAGACAAAACAAGAATAGAGCTGTCCCTCCATCTGACATAGAGAACCATAAAACAGGATAAGGATGCATCACCAAGTTCTTTGTGCCCTCGCCACACGCTTTCTCTCTCACACTGTCCATGTAGTGCAGTGGTGATACTGCAGCCTTTTCCTCTCCTTTACCTTCCTTCTACTCTTCTCCTCCCTAGCTGGAATTCATGCTCTGTCTCTCTCTGCCCAGGGTGCAGCCCCACTCCTCACCTCCCCCCTTCCTTTCATCTCCCATCCTTTCCCTCCTCCCCTACTCCCTCCTCCTCTCCTCCCCCCTCCTCCTCCCCTCCCCTGCTCCCTCCTTCTCTCCTCCCCCCTCCTCCTCTCCTCTTGCTCCTCCTCCCACTCCTCTCTGCCCCTCCTCCCTCCCGCCTTACCCCTCCCATTCCCTCTACCATCTGAGCTTCAGGTTTACAGACGACACAGCCTGAATGTCAATGATTGCTAGGAAGGAAATGAAGGATGCCATGTTGGTATTACGTCCAAGAGTGCTACGCTCAAATTCCTCCCCGTTGCCTCCCCCTTTTACAAAGGAGTGTTTTCTTTCATCCTTTCCCTGCGTTGTGCATCCATCCGTTTATCCAGACCAACCATCCATGGTACAAGTACAATAGGATGATGGATTGTCTGAAAGAACAGAGATGAAGGGACATGGATAGTGTGTGTGTGAATGTCTGAGTGTGTACGTACAGGAGAGGATAGTGGACTCTGGATCCACTAAGACTGTGAATCGAATACGGATGCTAACCCATCCTTCTTTCTCACACACCTCTTACCCTGGATAGAATGGACAGTGGATCTGTTGGTTCTGCGTTCTGTCGCTGTGTTCTAATGTTCTAAGAATCCTTTCACCACACGATTCCGGAACCTTTTCCTAACTGCTCCCGGCATGGAGAGTAGGGCTGTGCATCTGAGAGTAGGGCTGTGCTTCTGAGAGTAGGGCTGTGCTTCTGAGAGTAGGGCTGTGCTTCTGTGGCTCTCAATCAGAAGGAGAAAACACAACGCCTGGTGCTATTGAGCTAGAGCGCCCCTTATGGACGAAGACAGGGAGAACCCCCCTGTTCTAACCCTGCTCTGTCCCTCAGCAACATGGACAAAGACAGGGAGAACCCCCTGTTCTAACCCTGCTCTGTCCCTCAGCAACATGGACAAAGACAGGAGAACCCCCCTTTTCTAACCCTGCTCTGTCCCTCAGCAACATGGACAAAGACAGGAGAACCCCCCTGTTCTAACCCTGCTCTGTCCCTCAGCAACATGGACAAAGACAGGAGAACCCCCCTGTTCTAACCCTGCTCTGTCCCTCAGCAACATGGACAAAGACAGGAGAACCCCCTGCTCCCTGCTCCCTCAGCAACATGGACAAAGACAGGGAGAACCCCCTGTTCTGTCCCTGCAACTGTCCCTCAGCAACATGGACAAAGACAGGGAGAACCCCCTGTTCTAACCCTGCTCTGTCCCTCAGCAACATGGACAAAGACAGGAGAACCCCCCTGTTCTAACCCTGCTCTGTCCCTCAGCAACATGGACAAAGACAGGAGAACCCCCCTGTTCTAACCCTGCTCTGTCCCTCAGCAACATGGACAAAGACAGGGAGAACCCCCCTGTTCTAACCCTGCTCTGTCCCTCAGCAACATGGACAAAGACAGGAGAACCCCCCTGTTCTAACCCTGCTCTGTCCCTCAGCAACAAAGACAGGAGAACCCCCTGTTCTAACCCTGCTCTGTCCCTCAGAAGGACAAAGACAGGAGAACCCCCGTTCTGTCCCTCAACCCTGCTTCTGTCCCTCAGCAACATGGACAAAGACAGGAAACCCCCTGTTCTAACCCTGCTCTGTCCCTCAGCAACATGGACAAAGACAGGAGAACCCCCCTGTTCTAACCCTGCTCTGTCCTCAGCAACATGGACAAAGACAGGAGAACCCCCCTGTTCTAACCCTGCTCTGTCCCTCAGCAACATGGACAAAGACAGGAGAACCCCCCTGTTCTAACCCTGCTCTGTCCCTCAGCAACATGGACAAAGACAGGAGAACCCCCCTGTTCTAACCCTGCTCTGTCCCTCAGCAACATGGACAAAGACAGGAGAACCCCCCTGTTCTAACCCTGCTCTGTCCCTCAGCAACATGGACAAAGACAGGAGAACCCCCCTGTTCTAACCCTGCTCTGTCCCTCAGCAACATGGACAAAGACAGGGTTAACCCCTGTTCTAACCCTGCTCTGTCCCTCAACATGGACAAAGACAGGAGAACCCCCCTGTTCTAACCCTGCTCTGTCCCTCAGCAACATGGACAAAGACAGGGAGAACCCCCCTGTTCTAACCCTGCTCTGTCCCTCAGCAACATGGACAAAGACAGGGAGAACCCCCCTGTTCTAACCCTGCTCTGTCCCTCAGCAACATGGACAAAGACAGGGAGAACCCCCCTGTTCTAACCCTGCTCTGTCCCTCAGCAACATGGACAAAGACAGGGAGAACCCCCCTGTTCTAACCCTGCTCTGTCCCTCAGCAACATGGACAAAGTGTTCTACTACTGTAGCATGGACAAAGACAGGGAGAACCCCCCTGTTCTAACCCTGCTCTGTCCCTCAGCAACATGGACAAAGACAGGGAGAACCCCCCTGTTCTAACCCTGCTCTGTCCCTCAGCAACATGGACAAAGACAGGAGAACCCCCCTGTTCTAACCCTGCTCTGTCCCTCAGCAACAACACCGAGACAGAATGACTCCGGATGACCGACTATCTGGGCGCTCTTTTTCTGACGTCATTCCTTCAGGAAAAACCAAACAACAACTTATAAAGATGGAAGGAGAAAAAATAAAGAAAAAAAGTCAATTATAACATTATTAATCCATAGTCAAGTGACACTTGTTTAACATATTTAGTTACTGGAACTATATTAAAAACAACTACGAAGAAACTCAGTGTTGGTTTGCCTTGTATTCTGGAGACTCTGTGTTTTCAGCACAGAAATAGAATGACTAGAATGGGATTTCTCTATTCAAGTCAATGAGGCCATAATGTCAAATTGCCATTGTCCAAGGTTCTATGCACCTTCTGCTCATTCTAATTCTATGGTTTTCAGCTACCTTAGTATTACACTCCCTTAGAGGTATGCAGAGTTTTTACTCTTTCTGAAGTACTGTGGTTATTACGGTAATACTGTATACTATGGTTACTACTGTAATATACTGTGGTTATTACGGTAATACTGTATACTATGGTTACTATTGTCTTATACTGTGGTTATTACAGTAATACTGTATACTATGGTTACCATTGTCTTATACTGTGGTTATTACGGTAATACTGTATACTATGGTTACTACTGTAATATACTGTGGTTATTACGGTAATACTGTATACTATGGTTACTATTGTCTTATACTGTGGTTATTACGGTAATACTGTATACTATGGTTACTACTGTAATATACTGTGGTTATTACGGTAATACTGTATACTATGGTTACTATTGTCTTATACTGTGGTTATTACGGTAATACTGTATACTATGGTTACTACTGTAATATACTGTGGTTATTACGGTAATACTGTATACTATGGTTACTACTGTAATATACTGTGGTTATTACGGTAATACTGTATACTATGGTTACTATTGTCTTATACTGTGGTTATTACGGTAATACTGTATACTATGGTTACTACTGTAATATACTGTGGTTATTACGGTAATACTGTATACTATGGTTACTATTGTCTTATACTGTGGTTATTACGGTAATACTGTATACTATGGTTACTACTGTAATATACTGTGGTTATTACGGTAATACTGTATACTATGGTTACTATTGTCTTATACTGTGGTTATTACGGTAATACTGTATACTATGGTTACTACTGTAATATACTGTGGTTATTACAGTAATACTGTATACTATGGTTACTACTGTAATATACTGTGGTTATTACAGTAATACTGTATACTATGGTTACTACTGTAATATACTGTGGTTATTACAGTAATACTGTATACTATGGTTACTACTGTAATATACTGTGGTTATTACAGTAATACTGTATACTATGGTTACTACTGTAATATACTGTGGTTATTACGGTAATACTGTATACTATGGTTACTACTGTAATATACTGTGGTTATTACGGTAATACTGTATACTATGGTTACTACTGTAATATACTGTGGTTATTACAGTAATACTGTATAATATGGTTACTACTGTAATATACTGTGGTTATTACAGTAATACTGTATACTATGGTTACTACTGTAATATACTGTGGTTATTACAGTAATACTGTATACTATGGTTACTACTATCATCTACTGTGCCTATTACGGTTATTACGGTAATACTGTATACTATGGTTACCATTGTCTTATACTGTGTTTATGATGGTTATTACGGTAATACTGTATGCTATGGTTACTACTGTAATATACTGTGGTTATTACGGTAATACTGTATACTATGGTTACTACTGTAATATACTGTGGTTATTACAGTAATACTGTATACTATGGTTACTATTGTCTTATACTGTGTTTATGATGGTTATTACGGTAATACTGTATGCTATGGTTACTACTGTAATATACTGTGGTTATTACGGTAATACTGTATACTATGGTTACTACTGTAATATACTGTGGTTATTACAGTAATACTGTATACTATGGTTACCATTGTCTTATACTGTGTTTATGATGGTTATTACGGTAATACTGTATGCTATGGTTACTACTGTAATATACTGTGGTTATTATGGTAATACTGTATACTATGGTTACTACTGTAATATACTGTGGTTATTACAGTAATACTGTATACTATGGTTACTATTGTCTTATACTGTGGTTATTACGGTAATACTGTATACTATGGTTACTACTGTAATATACTGTGGTTATTACAGTAATACTGTATACTATGGTTACTACTGTAATATACTGTGGTTATTACGGTAATACTGTATACTATGGTTACTACTATCATCTACTGTGCCTATTACGGTTATTACGGTAATACTGTATACTGTGGTCATATACTATGGTTATTACAGTAATGGTCATCACTATTCCTACTACTATTAATCTCTGCTGTACCTCTATATTCTTCACGAAAAAACAAGGACCATGATAGAGAGAAAGAAGAGGGAGAGAGAAAGAAAGAGAGAGAGAGAGAGAAAGGGAGATGGAGAAGAGAAATAGAGGACTTAACCCAAGACCGTGATGGCTTAGTACTTATTATATACTGTAGCGCTCCATCCGGTTACAGATTCTAGCCCTAAACACACACACACACACACACACACACACACACACACACACACACACACACACACACACACACACACACACACACACACACACACACACACACACACACACACTAATCAAACGTAGGACTGACCCCTCTGAAAGAGGGGTCCACAGTTGAATTAATACAAGCTCCATCCATCTTGTTCTCCCTTCCCCTCCCCCCTCCCCCTTCTCTTTTCTTCTCTCCTCCCTCTCTCCCCCCTTCTCTTTTTCTTCTCTCCTCCCCTCTCTCCCTCTTCTCTTTTTCTTCTCTCCTCCCCTCTCTCCCTCTTCTCTTTTTCTTCTCTCCTCCCCTCTCTCCCTCTTTTCTTCTCTCTCTTCTCTCCCCCCCTCTCTCCTCCCCTTCTCTTTCTTCTCTCCTCCCCTCTCTCCCTCTTCTCTTTTTCTTCTCTCCTCCCCTCTCTCCCCCTTCTCTTTTTCTTCTCTCCTCCCCTCTCTCCCCCTTCTCTTTTTCTTCTCTCCTCCCCTCTCTCCCTCTTCTCTTTTTCTTCTCTCCTCCCCTCTCTCCCTCTTCTCTTTTTCTTCTCTCCTCCCCTCTCTCCCTCTTCTCTTTTTCTTCTCTCCTCCCCTCTCTCCCTCTTCTCTTTTTCTTCTCTCCTCCCCTCTCTCCCCTCTTCTCTTTTCTTCTCTCCTCCCCTCTCCCTCTTCTCTTTTTCTTCTCTCCTCCCCTCTCTCCCTCTTCTCTTTTTCTTCTCTCCTCCCCTCTCTCCCTCTTCTCTTTTTCTTCTCTCCTCCCCTCTCTCCCTCTTCTCTTTCTTCTCTCCTCCCCCTCCCCCTTTTCTTTCTTCTCTCTCCCCTCTCTCCCCCTTCTCTTTTCTTCTCTCCTCCCCTCTCCCCTCTTCTCTTTTCTTCTCTCCTCCCCCTCCCCCCCTCTTTTTCTTCTCTCCTCCCCTCTCTCCCCCTTCTCTTTTTCTTCTCTCCTCCCTCTCTCCCTCTCCCTCTCTCCCCTCTCTTTTCTTCTTCTCTCCTCCCCTCCCCCCCTTTTTCTTCTCTCCTCCCCTCTCTCCCTCTTCTCTTTTCTTCTCTCCCCCTCTCCCTCTTCTCTTTTCTTCTCTCCTCCTCCCTCCCCCCTCTTTTTCTTCTCTCCTCCCTCTCTCCCCTTCTCTTTCTTTTCTCCTCCCCTCTCTCCCTCTTCTCTTTCTTCTCTCCTCCCCCTCCCCTCTTTTTCTTCTCTCCTCCCCCCTCCCCCTTCTCTTTTTCTTCTCTCCTCCCCTCTCTCCCCTTCTCTTTTCTTCTCTCCTCCCCCTCTCCCTCTCCCTCCCTTCTCTTTTCTTCTCCCTCCTCCCCCTCTCTCCTCTCTCCCCTCTCTTTTCTCTTCTCTCCCTCCCCTCTCTCCCCCCTTCTCTTTTCTTCTCTCCTCCCCTCTCTCTCACCCTTCTCTTTTTCTTCTCTCCTCCCCTCTCTCCCCTTCTCTTTTTCTTCTCTCCTCCCCTCTCCCCCCTCTGTTTTTCTTCTCTCCTCCCCTCTCCCCCCTCTGTTTTTTGTTTGTTTTGTGACTCATATGGAGAACACTCTAAGCTTTCCACAAACTCCCCACAGAACAATACAAGTCTGGAAGAGAGAGAGAAAGAGAGCGAGAGAGAGAGACAGAGAGAGACAGAGCGAGAGAGAGAGGGGGGGAACAGAAAGAAATGCCCACTTGCCAGTTTGTGTTTTATATCTTGTTTCTGCGTCGACATCAAACTGCCACACAACAAGCTGTTACCAACCATCTGGTCATCATGACTCTATACAAACAAACAAACAGAAATATAATTCTTAAGACTTGATCTTAAATGACACCCTATTCCCTATCTAGAGCACTACTTCTACATACACTGTTAGATAAGAATGTGCAAAAAAGGTTCATCAGTTGTCTACATAGGAGAACCCTTTTGGTTCCTGGTAGAACCCTTTTGGTTCCAGGTAGAACCCCTTTGAGTTCCATGTAGAACCCTTTTCACAGAGGTTTCACCATGGAGACCAAAAGAGTTTTACCTGGAACTAAAAAGGGTTCTACCAGGAACCAAAAAGGTTCTACCAGGAACCAAAAAGGGTTCTTACCAGGAACCAAAAAGGGTTCTTCAATGGGTAAATTGGCTCTGGTCAAAAGTAGTGCACTGGAATAGTGAGACACTGTCATCTGAGATTTGTTCACACTCTCTAAAGCAACAGTATGTTGAAGTGTTAATCTGTATATATCATGTAAATACCATCAGACTGCCTGTATTCATATTACATATGGAGCTGATAGCATGATTAGGGCCAGGAGTTTTTTTATGGAGATACATTTTTGTCAAACCATTTTATTAATTCACAACATTTTGTCTGATATCTATCACCGTAGTGTTCCTCACCACATCACCTGAACATGCAAGACAATCTCTGGGCCCTAGTTAAATGCTGTCGTAAAGCAAATAGCCTACAACTATTACTAGTAGGGGCCTGGAATTTGTCCAAGTCAGGTCACGCGGCCAGGGAAAACTCCTGGCCCTAAGTATACTGAACAAAAATATAAACGCAACAATTTCAAAGAGTTTACTGAGTTACAGTTCATATAAGGAAATCAGTCAATTGACATAAATTCATTAAGCTCTAATCTATGGATTTCACATGACTGGGCAGGGGAGCCAGGCCCAGACAATCAGAATGTGTTTTTTTCCCACAATAGGGCTTTATTACAGACAGAAATACTCCTCAGTTTCATCAGCTGTCCGGGTGATGGGTGACTGATCTCAGACGATCCCACAGGTGAAGAAGTCGGATGTTGAGGTCCTGGGCTGGCGTGGCTGCACGTGATCGGCGGTTGGAAGTACTGACAAATTCTTTAAACCATTGGAGGAGGTTTACGGTAGAGAAATGAACATTCAATTCCCTGACAACAGCTCTGGTGGACATTCCTGCAGTCAGCATGCCAATTGCACGCTCCCTCAAAACTTGAGACATCTGTGGCATTGGGTTGTGTGACAAAACTGCCTTTTATTGTCCCCCAGCACAAGGTGCACCTGTGCCAATTGCACGCTCCCTCAAAACTTGAGACATCTGTGGCATTGTGTTGTGTGACAAAACTGCCTTTTATTGTCCCCCAGCACAAGGTGCACCTGTGCCAATTGCACGCTCCCTCAAAACTTGAGACATCTGTGGCATTGTGTTGTGTGACAAAACTGCCTTTTATTGTCCCCAGCACAAGGTGCACCTGATCACGCTGTTTAATCAGCTTCCTGATATGTCACACCTGTCAGGTGAATGGATTACCTTGGCAAAGGAGAAATGCTCACTAACATGGATGTAAACCAATTTGTGCACAAAATCTGAGAGAAATAAGCTTTTCATGCGTATGGAAAATGTCTGGGATCTTTTATTTCAGCTCACGAAACATGGGACCAACACTTTACATGTTGCGTTTATATTTTTGTTCAGTGTATAACAGAGAACTAGAAAACTGCTCCCAGAGCTGTGGCTGTACTGCACCAGGACTCATAACCACAAAGCATCTCAGAGCAGGAGTGCTGATCTAGGATCAGGTCCACCCTGTATCCATGTAATCTTATTCATTATCATTTAAAAGTGAAAACTGATCCTAGATCAGTACTCTTGCTCTGAGACGCTTTGTGTGTAAATGGGCCCAGGACAGTAATAGTTTGAAGTAGAAAACGCGTACAGAAAACGCCCCCCTTACCCACACAAAACAAGAGGTTGGAGTATTACACTACTCAAAAGAGAAAGAAAGAGAGAGTTCTTGAAATTATTCTATTTTTGTTATTTCTCATTGGAAGGACATCATTTAAATAAAAAATTGTAAGTGCATATATTATGATTAGGAAAGTTATCCATCTTCGTTTTCAGATCCAGCAGTGTGGGTTTATGTAGCTGTTGGTTGAAACACATGCAGCTATATATATATGTCTTGCCAATGTCATAAAAATGATTATATCGTTCAAATAAATTATTTTTCTTGCTTATCACTGCTTGTTTTCTATGGATGTTGATTTGAGTTTCTTTCCCGACCAGTTATTATCGTATCTGAGCTTCCTGAATTAAAGAACATTTCTGGGGAAAAACCAGCTCTGTCATCCTATGTCTCTCTATAAGACAAATTAGAAGTCATCCAAATCCACAGGAATCTTTTTCAATTTCACCAACGATGTGCCTTTTTCAGTCACCGACACTGAGCAACTCTTAATATATTATAATACACTGAGTGTACAAAACATTAAGGACACCTGCTCTTTCCATGACATAGACTGATGTGTTAGTCTGTCTGTATTTCAGACTGTGTAGTCTATATGTGTAGTGGTGGGAGTCTGTATTTCAGACTATGTAGTCTATATGTGTTGTGGTGGGAGTCTGTATTTCAGACTGTGTAGTCTATATGTGTAGTGGTGGGGGTCTGTATTTCAGACTGTGTAGTCTATATGTGTAGTGGTGGGGGTCTGTATTTCAGACTGTGTAGTCTATATGTGTAGTGGTGGGGGTCTGTATTTCAGACTGTGTAGTCTATATGTGTAGTGGTGGGGGTCTGTATTTCAGACTATGTAGTCTATATGTGTAGTGGTGGGGGTCTGTATTTCAGACTGTGTAGTCTATATGTGTTGTGGTGGGAGTCTGTCTGTATTCCAGAATGTGTAGTCTGTCTGTGTGATGGTGGTAGTCTCTCTGCATAGTGGTGGTAGTCTATCTGCATAGTGGTGGTAGTCTGTCTGCATAGTGGTGGTAGTCTGTCTGCGTGGTGGTGGTAGTCTATCTGCGTAGTGGTGGTAGTATGTCTGCATGGTGGTGGTAGTCTATCTGCATAGTGGTGGTAGTCTGTCTGCATAGTGGTGGTAGTATGTCTGCGTGGTGGTGGTAGTCTATCTGCATAGTGGTGGTAGTCTGTCTGCGTGGTGGTGGTAGTCTATCTGCATAGTGGTGGTAGTCTGTCTGCGTGGTGGTGGTAGTCTATCTGCATAGTGGTGGTAGTCTGTCTGCGTGGTGGTGGTAGTCTATCTGCATAGTGGTGGTAGTCTGTCTGCGTGGTGGTGGTAGTCTATCTGCATAGTGGTGGTAGTCTGTCTGCGTGGTGGTGGTAGTCTATCTGCATAGTGGTGGTAGTCTGTCTGCGTGGTGGTGGTAGTCTATCTGCATAGTGGTGGTAGTCTGTCTGCGTGGTGGTGGTAGTCTGTCTGTGTGGTGGTGGTAGTCTGTCTGTGTGGTGGTGGTAGTCTGTCTGCGTGGTGGTGGTAGTCTGTCTGCGTGGTGGTGGTAGTGTATCTGCATAGCGGTGGTAGTCTGTCTGAGTGGTGGTAGTCTATTTGCATAGTGGTGGTAGTCTAATTGCATAGTGGTGGTAGTCTGTCTGCGTGGTGGTGGTAGTCTATCTGTATAGTGGTGGTAGTCTGTCTGCATGGTGGTGGTAGTCTGTCTGCATAGTGGTGGTAGTCTATCTGCATAGTGGTGGTAGTCTGTCTGCGTGGTGGTAGTCTATCTGCATAGTGGTGGTAGTCTGTCTGCGTGGTGGTGGTAGTCTATCTGCATAGTGGTGGTAGTCTGTCTGCGTGGTGGTGGTAGTCTATCTGCATAGTGGTGGTAGTCTGTCTGCGTGGTGGTGGTAGTCTATCTGCATAGTGGTGGTAGTCTGTCTGCGTGGTGGTGGTAGTCTGTCTGTGTGGTGGTGGTAGTCTGTCTGTGTGGTGGTGGTAGTCTGTCTGCGTGGTGGTGGTAGTCTGTCTGCGTGGTGGTGGTAGTGTATCTGCATAGCGGTGGTAGTCTGTCTGAGTGGTGGTAGTCTATCTGCATAGTGGTGGTAGTCTGTCTGCGTGGTGGTGGTAGTCTATCTGTATAGTGGTGGTAGTCTGTCTGTATAGTGGTGGTAGTCTGTCTGCATGGTGGTGGTAGTCTGTCTGCATAGTGGTGGTAGTCTATCTGCATAGTGGTGGTAGTCCATCTGCATAGTGGTGGTAGTCTATCTGCATAGTGGTGGTAGTCTGTCTGCGTGGTGGTGGTAGTCTTTCTGCATAGTGGTGGTAGTCTGTCTGCATAGTGGTGGTAGTCTGTCTGCGTGGTGGTGGTAGTCTGTCTGCGTGGTGGTGGTAGTCTGTCTGCGTGGTGGTGGTAGTCTGTCTGCATAGTGGTGGTAGTCTGTCTGCGTGGTGGTGGTAGTCTGTCTGCGTGGTGGTGGTAGTCTGTCTGCGTGGTGGTGGTAGTCTTTCTGCATAGTGGTGGTAGTCTGTCTGCATAGTGGTGGTAGTCTGTCTGCGTGGTGGTGGTAGTCTATCTGCGTATTGTTGGTAGTCTGTCTGCGTGGTGGTGGTAGTCTATCTGCATAGTGGTGGTAGTCTGTCTGCGTGGTGGTGGTAGTCTATCTGCATAGTGGTGGTAGTCTATCTGCATAGTGGTGGTAGTCTATCTGCATAGTGGTGGTAGTCTATCTGCATAGTGGTGGTAGTCTATCTGCATAGTGGTGGTAGTCTGTCTGCATGGCGGTGGTAGTCTGTCTGCGTGGTGGTGGTAGTCTATCTGCATAGTGGTGGTAGTCTTTCTGCATAGTGGTGGTGGTAGTCTATCTGCATAGTGGTGGTAGTCTGTCTGCGTGGTGGTGGTAGTCTGTCTACGTGGTGGTGGTAGTCTATCTGTATAGTGGTGGTAGTCTATCTGCATAGTGGTGGTAGTCTATCTGCATAGTGGTGGTAGTCTATCTGCATAGTGGTGGTAGTCTGTCTGCATAGTGGTGGTAGTCTGTCTGCGTGGTGGTGGTAGTCTGTCTGCGTGTTGGTGGTAGTCTGTCTGCGTGGTGGTGGTAGTCTGTCTGCGTGGTGGTGGTAGTCTGTCTGCGTGGTGGTGGTAGTCTGTCTGCATAGTGGTGGTAGTCTATCTGCATAGTGGTGGTAGTCTATCTGCATAGTGGTGGTAGTCTATCTGCATAGTGGTGGTAGTCTGTCTGCGTGGTGGTGGTAGTCTGTCTGCGTGGTGGTGGTAGTCTGTCTGCGTGGTGGTGGTAGTCTGTCTGCGTGGTGGTGGTAGTCTGTCTGCGTGGTGGTGGTAGTCTATCTGCATAGTGGTGGTAGTCTGTCTGCGTGGTGGTGGTAGTCTATCTGCGTGGTGGTGGTAGTCTGTCTGCGTAGTGGTGGTAGTCTGTCTGCGTGGTGGTGGTAGTCTGTCTGCGTGGTGGTGGTAGTCTATCTGTATAGTGGTGGTAGTCTGTCTGCGTGGTGGTAGTCTATCTGCATAGTGGTGGTAGTCTGTCTGCGTGGTGGTGGTAGTCTATCTGCATAGTGGTGGTAGTCTGTCTGTGTGGTGGTGGTAGTCTGTCTGCGTGGTGGTGGTAGTCTGTCTGCATAGTGGTGGTAGTCTATCTGCATAGTGGTGGTAGTCTATCTGCATAGTGGTGGTAGTCTATCTGCGTAGTGGTGGTAGTCTGTCTGCGTGGTGGTGGTAGTCTGTCTGCGTGGTGGTGGTAGTCTATCTGCGTAGTTTTGGTAGTCTGTCTGGGTGGTGGTGGTAGTCTGTCTGCGTGGTGGTGGTAGTCTATCTGCGTAGTGGTGGTAGTCTGTCTGGGTGGTGGTGGTAGTCTGTCTGCGTGGTGGTGGTAGTCTGTCTGCATAGTGGTGGTAGTCTATCTGCATAGTGGTGGTAGTCTATCTGCATAGTGGTGGTAGTCTATCTGCATAGTGGTGGTAGTCTGTCTGCGTGGTGGTGGTAGTCTGTCTGCGTGTGGTGGTGTCTGCGTGGTGGTGGTAGTCTGTCTGCGTGGTGGTGGTGGTGGTAGTCTATCTGCATAGTGGTGGTAGTCTGTCTGGGTGGTGGTGGTAGTCTGTCTGCGTGGTGGTGGTAGTCTATCTGCGTAGTGTTGGTAGTCTGTCTGGGTGGTGGTGGTAGTCTGTCTGCGTGGTGGTGGTAGTCTGTCTGCGTGGTGGTGGTAGTCTGTCTGCGTGGTGGTGGTAGTCTATCTGCATAGTGGTGGTAGTCTGTCTGCGTGGTGGTTGTAGTCTGTCTGCGTGGTGGTGGTAGTATATCTGCATAGTGGTGGTAGTCTATCTGCATAGTGGTGGTAGTCTGTCTGCGTGGTGGTGGTAGTCTGTCTGCGTGGTGGTGGTAGTCTGTCTGCGTGGTGGTGGTAGTCTGTCTGTATTTCCCTCAGATTAACATCTGTAACTAGAGGAAGGGTATTTCAGACTGTGTAGTCTGTCTGTATTCCCCTCAGATTAACATCTGTAACTAGAGGGAGGGTATTTCAGACTGTGTAGTCTGTCTGTATTCCCCTCAGATTAACATCTGTAACTAGAGGAAGGGTATTTCAGACTGTGTAGTCTGTCTGTATTCCCCTCAGATTAACATCTGTAACTAGAGGAAGGGTATTTCAGACTGTGTAGTCTGTCTGTATTTCCCTCAGATTGACATCTGTAACTAGAGGAAGGGTATTTCAGATTGTGTAGTCTGTCTGTATTCCCCTCAGATTAACATCTGTAACTAGAGGGAGGGTATTTCAGACTGTGTAGTCTGTCTGTATTTCCCTCAGATTGACATCTGTAACTAGAGGAAGGGTATTTCAGACTGTGTAGTCTGTCTGTATTCCCCTCAGATTAACATCTGTAACTAGATGAAGGGTATTTCAGACTGTGTAGTCTGTCTGTATTCCCCTCAGATTAACATCTGTAACAAGAGGAAGGGTATTTCTTTAACGAGCTGAGTTCACAGAGACGTAACAGCTCATTATTCATACCAAAACAAACTTATATAACATAGTGCTTTCGTCCCAAATGGCACCCTGTTCCCTACATAGTGCTTTCGTCCCAAATGGCACCCTGTTCCCTACATAGTGCACTCCCTTTGACCAGCTTAAAAGTAAAAAGTAGTGCACTACATAGGAAATTGAGTGCTGATCTCAGTCCCTCGCCTGTAGGAAACTACTAGAGTCTTGTCACCACCTAGTGGACAGTTCACTCTAATCAAATAACATTTTATCAGTACCCTCAAATTCCTTGGTGTCCACATCACCAACAAACTAACATGGTCCAAGCACACCATGACAGTCGTGAAGCGGGCACCACATTGGAGATAAAAGGTACTACGGTTTTATTGATGCAGTCCTGTTGCCTTTGGTGGCGTTGGCGGAATTTTGACAGCTATTCCAAGGGTACTATTCTAGAATTAGATTCCCAGGGGATTGACAGCAGTTGGGAGGTTTAAAATCACCATTGAACATCACTGTGGTCCCATATGATTGTTCTCAGTCCAAAACAAAAATATATATGTTATGCATACCGATTATAAACACCTCATGCTGGAAATACTATTGCTATTTGATATGTAAAATCTCAATAATCCCATAAACCTATTCAGTAATGCAATACAGTTATCCTGACTATTCTGTGCAATTCAGGGATTGCAATTTTTTACCTGTATAATCTGAAGTAATTTTGGTCATGAATAATTAAGTTCTTCCTAATCCAGTGGCAGCAGGATCATAACGTCTAGAGATAGGTGAGCCCATATGTGTATATATAGTGTCTGTACTAGAGGTCGACCGATTATGATTTTTCAACGCCGATACTGATACCGATTATTGGAGGACCAAAAAAGCCGATACCGATTAATGGCCGATATTTTTTTTGCCGTTTTATTTGTAATAATGACAATTACAACAATACTGAATAAACACTTATTTTAACTTAATATAATACATCAATAAAATGAATTTAGCCTCAAGTAAATATTAAAACATGTTCAATTTGGTTTAAATAATGCAAAAACAAAGTGTTGGAGAAGAAAGTAAAAGTGCAATATGTGCTATGTAAGAAAGCTAACGTTTCAGTTCCTTGCTCAGAACATGAGAACATATGAGTCTTCAATATTCCCAGGTAAGAAGTTTTAGGTTGTAGTTATTATAGGAATTATAGGACTATTTCCCTCTATTCCATTTGTATTTCATTAACCTTTGACTATTAGATGTTCTTATAGGCACTTTAGTATTGCCAGTGTAACAGTATAGCTCCCGTCCCTCTCCTTGCTCCTCCCTGGGCTCGAACCAGCAACACAATGACAACGGCCACCATCGAAGCAGTGTTACCCATGCAGAGCAAGGGAAACAACCACTGCAAGGCTCAGAGCGAGTGACGTTTAAAACGCTATTAGCGCGCGCTAACTAGCTAGCCATTTCACATCGGTTACACCAGCCTAATCTCGGGAGTTGATAGGCTTGAAGTCATAAACAGCGCAATGCTTGACGCACAACAAAGAGCTGCTGGCAAAACGCACGAAAGTGCTGTTTGAATGAATGTTTACGCGCCTGCTTCTGCCTACCACCGCTCAGTCAGATACGTAGATACTTGTATGTTTATATGCTCAGTCAGATTATATGCAACGCAGGACACGCTAGATAATATCTAGTAATATCATCAACCATGTGTAGTTAACTAGTGATTATGACTGAATGTTTTTTAGAAGATAGGTTTAATGCTAGCTAGCAACTTACCTTGGCTTTACTGCATTCACATAACAGGCAGTCTCCTTGTGGAGTGCAACGAGAGAGAGGCAGGTCGTTATTGCGTTGGACTAGTTAACTGTAAGGTTACAAGATTGGATCCCCCGAGCTGACAAGGTGAAAATCTATCGTTCTGCCCCTGAACGAGGCAGTTAACCCACCGTTCCTAGGCCGTCATTGAAAATAAGAATGTGTTCTTAACTGACTTGCCTAGTTAAATAAAGGTCAACATTTTTAAATACATTTTTTAAATCGGCAAATCGGTTGCCCAAAAATACCGATTGTTATGAAAACTTGAAATCGGCCCTAACTAATCGGCCATTCCGATTAATCGGTCGACCTCTAGCCTGTAAATATAGTGTGTATATATAATATATGCCATTTAGCAGACGCTTTTATCCAAAGCGACTTACAGTCATGTGTGCATACATTCTACGTATGGGTGGTCCCGGGAATCGAACCCACTACCCTGGCGTTACAAGCACCATGCTCTACCAACTGAGCTACAGAAGGACCACAATATATAGTGTGTGTATGTATAGTGTGTATATATAGTGTGTGTCTATATATATTGTGTGTATATATTGTGTGTGTACTGTATGTATAGTGTGTGTATATATAGTGTGTGTATATATAGTATGTGTCAGTGTGTGAATATAATGTGTGTATATATAATGTGTGTCAGTGTGTGTATATATAATGTGTGTATATAAAGTGTATATATAGTGTGTGTGTATATAGTGTGTGTATTTATAGTGTGTGTATTTATGGTTTGTGTATATATAGTGTGTGTGTATATAAAGTGTGTATATAGTGTGTGTAGTTATAGTGTGTGTGTATATAGTGTGTGTATATAGTCTCTCTCTCTCTCTCTCTCTCTTTCTCTCTCTCTCTCTCTCTCTCTCTCTCTCTCTCTCTCTCTCTCTCTCTCTCTCTCTCTCTCTCTCTAATATAAGGGCTTTATTTCCAAGGGAAACATATGCTAACATTGCCAAAGCAAGTGAATGAGATCATAAACAAAAGTGGCAACATCTTGCTGCTCAGATGAAACACAATGATATTTCACCCAGTAAGAGTTGATCAAAATTTGGTTCGTTATCAAATTCTTTATTGGTCTGTGTAATCTGATATGGTTTTACATTTGGCAGGAAGTTAGGAAGTGCAGCTCAGTATCCACCTAATTTTGTGGGCAGTGTAAACATAGTCTTCTCTTGAGAGCCAAGTCTGCTTTACGGCAGCCTTTCTCAATAGCAATGCTATGCTCACTGAGTCTGTACATAGTCAAAACTTTCCTTAAATTTGCGTCAGTCACAGTGGTCAGGTATTCTGCCACTGTGTACTCTCTGTTTAGGGCCAAATAACATTCTAGTTGCTCCGTTTCTTTGTTAATTCTTCCAAATGTGTCAATAATTATCTTTTTGTTTTCTCATGATTTGCTTAGGTCTAATTGTGTTGCTGTCCTGGGGCTCTGTGGGGTGTGTTTGTGTTTGTGTTTGTTAACAGAGCCCCAGGACCAGCTTGCTTAGGGAACTCTTCTCCATTTTCATCTCTCTGTTGGCGATGGCTTTGTTATGGAAGGTTTGTGAATCGCTTCCTTTTAGGTGGTTGTAGAATTTAATGGCTCTTTCCTGGATTTTGATAATTAGCGGGTATTGGCTATTTGGTGTTCTACGTTGTACACGGAGGATGTTTTTGCAAAATTCTGCATGCAGAGTCTCAATTTGGTGTTTGTGCCATTTTGTGATTTATTGGTTGGTATGCGGACCCCAGACCTCACAACCATAAATGGCAATGGGTTCTATAACTGATTTAAGTATTTTTAGCCAGATGCTAATTGGTATGTCAAATGTTATGTTCCTTTTTATGGCATAGAAGGCACTTCTTGCCTTGTCTTTCAGCTCGTTCACAGCTTTGTGGAAGTTACCTGTGTCGCTGATGTTTAGGCCGAGGTATGTATAGTTTTTTGTGTGCTCTAGGGCAACAGCATCTAGATGGAATTTGTATTTGTGGTCCTGGTGACTGGAACACCATTATTTTGGTCTTAGTGAGATTTACTGTTAAGGCCCAGGTCTGACAGTATCTGTGCAGAATATCTAGGTGCTGCTGCAGGCCCTCCTTGGTTGGGGACATATGCACCAGATCATCAGCAAACAGTGGACATTTGACTTCAGATTCTAGTAGGGTGATTCCGGGTGCTGCAGACTGTTCTAGTGCCCTCGCCAATTTGTTGATATATATGTTGAAGTGGGTGGGGCTTAAGCTGCATCCCTGTCTAACCCCACGGCCCTGTGGAAAGAAATATTAGTTTTCTATTGTGCCAATTTTAACCGAACACTTGTTGTTTGTATACATGGATTTTATAATGCTATATGTTTATCCCCCAACACCATCCATCCATTTGTAAAGCAGACCCTCATGCCAAATTGAGTCAAAAGCTTTTTTGAAAACAAAGCATGAGAAAGAAGACTTTACCTTTGTTTTGATTTTTTGTCAATTAGGGTATGCAGGGTGAATATGTGGTCTGTCGTACGGTAATTTGGTAAAAAGACAATTTGACATTTTCTCATTACATTGTTTTCACTGAGGAAATGTACGAGTCTGCTGTTAATGATAAGGCTAAAGAGCTTAAGTATAGCCAACTGGAATTTGTGGTTTGTATATTTTATCATTTCATTTTGGATGACATCAACACCACAGGCCTTTTTGGGTTGGAGGGTTTGTATTTAGTGTATTCTAGTGTATTCTGTAGTTCATTCAATGTAATTGGAGAATCCAATGGGTTCTGCTAGTCTTTAATAGTTGATTCTATGATTTGTATTTGATAACGTATATCTTGCTGCTGTTTATTCTTTGTTATGGTGCCAAAAAGATTGGATAAGTGGTTTACCGATACATCTCTGTTTTGGAAATATAACTCTTTGTGTTGTTGTTTGTTTAGAGTTTTCACATTTTTCCAGAAGTGGTTAGAGTCTATGGATTCTTCAATTACGTTGAGCTGATTTCTGACGTGCTGTTCCTTCTTTTTCCGTAGTGTATTTCTGTATTGTTTTAGTGATTCACTATAGTGAAGGTGTAGATTCAGGTTTTCTGGGTCTCTATGTTTTTGGTTGGATATGTTTCTCAATTTCTTTCTTAGGTTTTTTGTTCTTCATCAAACTATTTGTCATTGTTGTTAATTTTCTTCCGTTTTCTGTTTGACTTTTTTAGATTTGACAGGGAAGCTGAGAGGTCATATATACTGTACTGTTTAGATTTTCTACTGCAAAGTTTACACCTTCACTATTAGAGTGAAAAATTTTGTCAAGGAAGTTGTCTAAAAGGGATTGAATTTGTTGTTGCCTAACTGTCTCTCTCTCTCTCTCTCTCTCTCTCTCTCTCTCTCTCTCTCTCTCTCTCTCTCTCTCTCTCCACACTTCCTGTTTCTTAACGCACAGTGTACACCGCGCGTTATCTGTCACATAACACACACTCTTTCTCTCTCACAATACACATGCGGTGGCTGCAAATGCAGGAAGCACAGCTCTATCATCAGACAGTGGAAACACAACCACCACATGCAGGGCTGAAGCTGTTTCTTCACTGAAGGACAACTCTACTGACCAATAGTTGTTGTTTTTACAGATGAGAAGGAGAGAGAAGAAACACTTACTGTCTGAGACCTGAGAAGAAAGGAAAGGAGAAGAGGATATAGTAAATGAGAGATACTTGACTGCTTTCTCTGAGACCTGAGGAGAAGAGAAGAGAGGAGATGATATAGTAAATGAGAGATACTTGACTGCTTTCTCTGAGACCTGAGGAGAAGAGAAGAGAGGAGATGATATAGTAAAAGAGAGATACTTTACTCCTTTCTCTGAGACCTGAGGACAAGCGAAGAGAGGAGATGATATAGTAAAAGAGAGATACTTTACTCCTTTCTCTGAGACCTGAGGACAAGAGAAGAGAGGAGACAAGAAGAGACAGTATTTTTCTGTTATGATTTTAGTCTCTGATGGAGGATGTTCTTCAGTGATGTAACAGCCTGTGAGTCAGGACATGCAATTCTACTACGTGTACGTGGTAAGTCTCTGTGTGTGTGTGTGTGTGTGTGTGTGTGTGTGTGTGTGTGTGTGTGTGTGTAGTGGTGTGTTTGTGAATCTAAACTAGCACACTACTTAGAATTAAGCAATGTATTAGTAGGTATGAACAGTAGTGTGTTGGGTATCAACAGTAGTGTGTTGGGTATAAACAGTAGTGTACTGGGTATCAACAGTAGTGTACTGGGTATCAACAGTAGTGTGCTGGGTATATACAGTAGTGTACTGGGTATCAACAGTAGTGTACTGGGTATCAACAGTAGTGTACTGGGTATCAACAGTAGTGTGCTGGGTATAAACAGTAGTGTACTGGGTATCAACAGTAGTGTACTGGGTATAAACAGTAGTGTACTGGGTATCAACAGTAGTGTACTGGGTATCAACAGTAGTGTGCTGGGTATATACAGTAGTGTACTGGGTATCAACAGTAGTGTGCTTGGGTATAAACAGTAGTGTACTGGGTATCAACAGTAGTGTACTGGGTATAAACAGTAGTGTACTGGGTATCAACAGTAGTGTACTGGGTATGAACAGTAGTGTACTATAAACAGTAGTGTACTGGGTATGAACAGTAGTGTACTATAAACAGTAGTGTACTGGGTATGAACAGTAGTGTACTATAAACAGTAGTGTACTGGGTATGAACAGTAGTGTACTATAAACAGTAGTGTACTGGGTATGAACAGTAGTGTACTGGGTATGAACAGTAGTGTACTGGGTATCAACAGTAGTGTACTGGGTATAAACAGTAGTGTACTGGGTATAAACAGTAGTGTACTGGGTATCAACAGTAGTGTACTATAAACAGTAGTGTACTGGGTATGAACAGTAGTGTACTGGGTATCAACAGTAGTGTACTATAAACAGTAGTGTACTGGGTATCAACAGTAGTGTACTATAAACAGTAGTGTACTGGGTATCAACAGTAGTGTACTATAAACAGTAGTGTACTGGGTATCAACAGTAGTGTACTATAAACAGTAGTGTACTGGGTATCAACAGTAGTGTGCTTGGTATATACAGTAGTGTACTGGGTATCAACAGTAGTGTACTATAAACAGTAGTGTACTGGGTATCAACAGTAGTGTACTATAAACAGTAGTGTGTTGGGTATCAACAGTAGTGTACTATAAACAGTAGTGTACTGGGTATGAACAGTAGTGTACTGGGTATCAACAGTAGTGACCTGGGTATAAACAGTAGTGTGTTGGGTATCAACTGTAGTGTGCCTGGTATCAACAGTAGTGTGTTGGGTATCAACAGTAGTGTGTTGGGTATCAACAGTAGTGTACTGGGTATGAACAGTAGTGTACTGGGTATGAACAGTATTGTACTGGGTATCAACAGTAGTGTGCTGGGTAAACAGTAGTGTACTGGGTATGAACAGTAGTGTACTGGGTATCAACAGTAGTGTACTGGGTATGAACAGTATTGTACTGGGTATCAACAGTATTGTACTGGTATCAACAGTATTGTACTGGGTATCAACAGTAGTGTGCTGGGTATCAACAGTAGTGTGTTGGGTATCAACAGTAGTGTGCTGGGTATGAACAGTAGTGTACTGGGTATGAACAGTATTGTACTGGGTATGAACAGTATTGTACTGGGTATCAACAGTATTGTGCTGGGTATCAACAGTAGTGTGCTGGGTATAAACAGTAGTGTGTTGGGTATCAACAGTAGTGTACTGGGTATGAACAGTAGTGTACTGGGTATGAACAGTAGTGTGCTGGGTATGAACAGTAGTGTACTGGGTATGAACAGTATTGTACTGGGTATAAACAGTAGTGTACTGGGTATCAACAGTAGTGTACTGGGTATATACAGTAGTGTGCTTGGTATATACAGTAGTGTGCTTGGTATATACAGTAGTGTGCTTGGTATATACAGCAGCCTATTTCTGACTCCACGTCAACTACTCATAGTATGTTCTGCTAGGAGTTAGCTGCTGTCTGTCTTCACATTATCATGATCACAGTTCATATTGTCTTTACGGCATCTTACTACCAGTGGAGGCTACTGAGGGGAGGACGGCTCATAATAATGGCTGGAATAGAGTGTCTCCTTCAATGAAACACAATAAACCTCAGGGGTAGTTCCATCAGCCTCTGGAACAATATTAAATGGCTGGCAACTGTGAATTAACTTCTTATGTCTTGTATTTTGCGCCTGAGGAGCTGCTCGCCTTTTTAATATTGCAAGGAGAACCTGCTTCTATTCATGATAATTCATTTTTATACATAAAGCACATTTCAGGCACCCAAGGCACAACTCAACATGATAAAAAAAAAAAGTCCACAACAAATCACAGAAGTCACGATATTAAAAACAGACCGTGCACAGATGCAAAGCACATGGTTTTACACTGTGTTTTTGAAAGTATGATTTCATTACAAGGAAGAGTGTTTTTCTAATGATTATTTAAGATTATTACAATTTAAAGGATAAACAGTAGTTTCTGTTTCACCCCCTGGAGTCAATGTCTGATTAGCCTAATAAAGGTTTTTACAACTTCCCTCTGGGAGGATCAGTGATATGAAATCTCTCCTCTTAAACGGATTTATGGTTCATTGAAGTGAATGACCGACCGCATGCTGCCGCTTGTAGTGGAGAGGGGATGAAACCATGGCCCTTACATTGCTACATGTAGATCAGGACCTGTGGAGCCCCTCTTGACGACTTTCTCCAGGAGTGTGTTTTTCTAATCTAACCCTCCATCACTGACAATCTAACCCTCCATCACTGACAATCTAACCCTCCGCCCTCCAACACTGACAATCTAACCCTCCACCACTGACAATCTAACCCTCCAACACTGACAATCTAACCCTCCATCACTGACAATCTAACCCTCCACCACTGACAATCTAACCCTCCACCCTCCATCACTGACAATCTAACCCTCCACCACTGACAATCAACCCTCCATCACTGACAATATAACCCTCCATCACTGACAATCACCTCCATCACTGACAATCTAACCCTCCATCACTGACAATCTAACCCTCCATCACTGACAATCTAACCCTCCACCCACTGACAATCCCCTCCACTGACAATCTAACCCTCCATCACTGACAATCTAACCCTCCATCACTGACAATCTAACCCCTCCATCACTGACAATCCCCTCCATCACTGACAATCTAACCCTCCACCTCCATCACTGACAATCTAACCCTCCATCACTGACAATCTAACCCTCCATCCTCCATCACTGACAATCATCACTGACAATCTGACAATCTAACCCTCCATCACTGACAATCTAACCCTCCATCCTCCATCACTGACAATCTAACCCTCCACCACTGACAATCTAACCCTCCAACACTGACAATCTAACCCTCCACCACTGACAATCTAACCCTCCAACACTGACAATCTAACCCTCCACCACTGACAATCTAACCCTCCAACACTGACAATCTAACCCTCCATCACTGACAATCTAACCCTCCACCCTCCACTGACAATCTAACCCTCCACCACTGACAATCTAACCCTCCACCACTGACAATCTAACCCTCCACCACTGACAATCTAACCCTCCACCACTGACAATCTAACCCTCCACCACTGACAATCTAACCCTCCATCACTGACAATCTAACCCTCCATCACCAATCTAACCCTCCATCACTGACAATCTAACCCTCCATCACTGACAATCTAACCCTCCATCACTGACAATCTAACCCTCCACCACTGACAATCTAACCCTCCATCACTGACAATCTAACCCTCCATCACTGACAATCTAACCCTCCACCACTGACAATCTAACCCTCCATCACTGACAATCTAACCCTCCATCACTGACAATCTAACCCTCCACCACTGACAATCTAACCCTCCACCCTCACTGACAATCTAACCCTCCACCCTCCATCACTGACAATCTAACCCTCCATCACTGACAATCTAACCCTCCATCACTGACAATCTAACCCTCCATCCTCCATCACTGACAATCTAACCCTCCATCACTGACAATCTAACCCTCCAACCACTGACAATCTAACCCTCCACCACTGACCATCTAACCCTCCATCACTGACAATCTAACCCTCCATCACTGACAATATAACCCTCCAACCCTCCACCACTGACAATCTAACCCTCCATCACTGACAATCTAACCCTCCATCACTGACAATCTAACCCTCCACCACTGACAATCTAACCCTCCACCACTGACAATCTAACCCTCCACCACTGACAATCTAACCCTCCATCACTGACAATCTAACCCTCCACCTCCATCACTGACAATCTAACCCTCCACCATCACTGACAATCTAACCCTCCATCACTGACAATCTAACCCTCCACCCTCCATCACTGACAATCTAACCCTCCATCACTGACAATCTAACCCTCCATCACTGACAATCTAACCCTCCACCACTGACAATCTAACCCTCCATCACTGACAATCTAACCCTCCATCCTCCATCACTGACAATCTAACCCTCCATCCTCCATCCACAATCTAACCCTGACAATATAACTAACCCTCCATCACTGACAATCTAACCCTCCATCCTCCATCACTGACAATCTAACCCTCCATCACTGACAATCCATCACACAATGACAATCTAACCCTCCATCACTGACAATATAACCCTCCATCACTGACAATCTAACCCTCCATCACTGACAATCTAACCCTCCATCCTCCATCACTGACAATCAACCCTCCATCACTGACAATCTAACCCTCCATCACCCCCTCCATCACTGACAATCTAACCCTCCACCACTGACAATCTAACCCTCCATCACTGACAATCTAACCCTCCACTGACAACACTGACAATCTAACCCTCCATCACTGACAATCTAACCCTCCATATAACCACACTGACAATCTAACCCTCCATCACTGACAATGATCATCACTGACAATCTAACCCTCCATCACTGACAATCTAACCCTCCATCACTGACAATCTAACCCTCCATCACTGACAATCTAACCCTCCACCCTCCATCACTGACAATCTAACCCTCCATCACTGACAATCTAACCCTCCATCACTGACAATCTAACCCTCCATCCCTGACAATCTAACCCTCCATAACTGACAATCTAACCCTCCACCACTGACAATCTAACCCTCTCAATGTGTTACTGTCCTGATACTTTTGGAGCCTCACTTTATATAGACCAGGTGCACAACAAACATCTTACCTCCCTGTCACTTCTGATTCTTCTTACACACTGTCTGTTCTCTCAGTGGCTTGCTGGCCTGTTGCTATTTACAATCAGTTGTTTCCCAATTATTTTTCCCAGATTCCCAATTATTTTCCCAGTGGTTTCCCAAATCCCATCATGCTTGTTGCCAATGCAGGTTTTAAATGCAATGTTACCGCGGTCGCTGAGATCACATTCAGGATGCAGATGTCGGCTCAACTATTAATGACCTCTAAAGATCAAATCCGCATTGGTGGAAACAATGCCACTGTTCTAGCTAGCACCTTTGTAATTATCTTGGTTTTGTTGATGAGGAGAGGATCATCCAGCAGAATGGTAATAACAAAAATCAAACTGTTCTATCTCACGTGCAATTATGTCAGAGGGAGAAAAAAAACTGTGTTTGTTTACAGTAACTTTTGTTGCTGTTGTAACATCCCAGACAGACAGTTTCACAATTAAGGATTCTAGCTTTAAACGTCAAGCGCGTTATAATGCAGCTCTAGTGAGGATCCAAATCAATCCCAGCCTTACTGTATTGACTGCTCTCTGACTGCTATATTTACACTATAAAAAAAATAAATCTCTTACCATTTTACCGTAATTACACTATTGGTAGAGTATGAGCCAGAGTCCAACAGAGTCATCTCCCTAAATACTTTCTACAACGGTAATGATCGTAAATCTAGCTTTTCCTGTAATCCACTAGAGGTAGAGAGAGGAGTAGATGTGAGGGAGGGATGGAGAGAGAGAGAGAGGGAGAGAGAGGAGAGAAGGAAAAAGGGAGAGAGAGAGAGAGAGAGAGAGAGAGAGAGGTAGAGAGAGAGAGAGGGACAGATAGAGAGTAGTGGATGTGGGGGAGAGAGAGGGAGAGAGAGAAGGGAAAGTGGGGGTGGGATGGAAAGAGAGATGAGGGAAAGTGGGGGAGGGATGAGAGAGAGAGATAGAGAGATGGATGGATCTCTCAAGAGTTAGAGAGAGAGAGGAGAGAAGTGGAGGAGGTATAGAGAGAGGCAGCGACAGAGAGATGGAGGAGAGAGGAGTCTAGGTCTGAATGGGACTTCAAGGGTCTCGCCCTGTTAAAAGTTGAGTTTGAAAATACCTCAGCTAATGAGGATAAATCAACTATCCACTCCTATTACGACTCTATGGGACTAGACAACTCTTCTTGATTCAGTGACAACACACACACAGAGGACCCAGAGACACACACACACACACACACACACACACACACACACACACACACACACACACACACACACACACACACACACACACACACACACACACACACACACACACACACACACACACACACACACACACACACACACACACACACACACACAGACACACAGGTCCCAGAGTGGTACTGTTCCTCTATGGAAAGCGCACTGCGCACTCATGTGTGTTTGCTTTCCTCACCGTCCATCAGATGTATCTATGGAGGAGACAGTAGGGGACACACACACACACACACAGCATCACAGCATCACAGCATCACAGCGGCCTGTAGTACTGTGTGTTCTTCCAGTGTCTCTCTGGGCGATGAGTCTCTCTTCCTTCTGAACACTCAGTTCCATTGTGTGTGTGTGTGTGTCTGACTCCCTCTTTGTGTGTGTGTGCCTGTGTGTCTGTCTCTGTTTCTGTGTGTGTGTGGTACTTGCACCACGGTCTGTGTGTCGATGTATTGTGCATATTGTTCAAGACCAGATATGAGTCACTGAAGGGAGATCAGGTATCGTACTGGGATTAGAGACTTAGCTGTTGAACATGATGACAAATCAAAAATCTTAAATGCAAAAATAGATCACGATATCATGAAGCAAAGGTGACAATACAAAACACCAACGTTTTCGGCATCAAGCCATCATCATCATCATCATCATCATCATCATCATCATCATCATCATCATCATCACCACCATCATCATCATCATCATCATCACCATCATAACATCATCACCATAACCATCCTCATCACCATCATCAGCACCATCATCATCCTCATCACCATCATCATCACTATCATCCTCATCACCATCATCATCATCATAACCATCATGTGAAATGTCAGAATAGTAGTAGAGAGAATGTTTATCTCAGCTTTTATTTCTTTCATCACATTCCCAGTGGGTCAGAAGTTTACATACACTCAATTCGTATTTGGTAGTATTTGGTAGCATTGCCGTTAAATTGGGTCAAATTGGGTCAACTTGGGTCAAACGTATCGGGTAGCCTTCCACAAGCTTCCCACAATAAGTTGGGTGAACTTTGGTCCATTCCTCTTGACAGAGCTGGTGTAACAGAGTCAGGTTTGTAGGCCTCCTTGCTCGCGCACACTTTTTCAGTTCTGCCCACACATTTTCTATAGGATTGAGGTCAGGGCTTTGGATGGCCACTCCAATACCTTGACTTCGTTCTCCTTAAGCCATTTTGCCACAACTTTGGAAGTATGCTTGGGGTCATTGTCCATTTGGAAGCTTTAACTTCCTGACTGATGTCTTCAGATGTTGCTTCAATATATCCACATCATTTTCCTACCTCATGATGCCATCTATTTTGTGAAGTGCACCAGTCCCTCCTGCAGCAAAGCACCCCCACAACATGATGCTGCCACCCCCGTGCTTCACCGTTTGGATGATGTTCTTCGGCTTGCAAGCATCCGCCTTTTTCCTCCAAACATAACGATGGTCATTATGGCCAAACAGTTCTATTTTTGTTTCATCAGACCAGAGGATATTTCTCCAAAAATAACTATCTTTGTCCCCATGTGCAGTTACAAACCGTAGTCTGGCTTTTTATGGCGGTTTTGGAGCAGTGGCTTCTTCCTTGCTGAGCGGCCTTTCAGGTTATGTCGA
Source organism: Oncorhynchus keta (assembly GCF_023373465.1). Lineage (NCBI taxonomy): Eukaryota > Metazoa > Chordata > Actinopteri > Salmoniformes > Salmonidae > Oncorhynchus > Oncorhynchus keta. The sequence goes on along the minus strand of NC_068455.1, from coordinate 73,092,232 downwards.
TATAGGTCTCGTTGTACTGTAAATATAGATACTTTTGTACCTATTTCCTCCAACATCTTCACAAGGTCCTTTGCTGTTGTTCTGGGATTGATTTGCACTTTTTGCAACAAAGTATCTAGGAGACAGAATGCATCTCCTTCCTGAGCGTATAATGGCTGCGTGGTCCCATGGTGTTTATACTTGCCTACTATTGCTTGTACAGATGAACGTGGTACCTTCAGGCATTTGAAAATTGCTCCCAAGGATGGACCAGACTTGTAGAGGTCTACAATATTTTTGTAGACCTTGGCTGATTTCTTTTGATTTTCCCATGATGTCAAGAAAAGAGGCACTGAGTTTGAAGGTAGGCCTTGAAATACATCCACAGGTACACCTCCAATTGACTCAAATAATGTAAATTAGCCTATCAGAAGTTTCTAAAGCCATGACATCATTTTCTGGAATTTTCCAGGAAGGTTAAAGGCAGAGTCAACTTAGGATATGTAAACTTCTGACCCACTGGTATTGTGATACAGTGAATTATAAGTGAAATAATCTGTTAGAAAAATAAATTGTTAGAAAAATAAATTGTTAGAAAAATAAATTGTTAGAAAAATAAATTGTTAGAAAAATTACTTGCACAAAGTAGATGTTCTTACCAACTTGCCAGAACTTTGTGGAGTGGTTGAAAAACAAGTTTTAATGACTCCAACCTAAGTGTATGTAAACTTCCGACTTCAACTGTAGGTAGAGTTTTTAAAGTGACTATGCATAGATGACAACAACAGAGAGTAGCAGCGGCGTAAAAGGGTGGGGGGGGGGCAATGCAAATAGTCTGGGTAGCCATTTGATTATGTGTTCAGGAGTCTCATGGCTTGGCGGTAGAAGCTGTTTAGAAGCCTTTTGGACCTAGACATGGCGCTCTGGTTCTGCTTGCTGTGTGGTAGCAGAGAGAACAATCTATGACTTGGGTGGCTGGAGTCTTTGACAATTTTTAGGGCCTTCCTCTGACACCGCCTGTTATAGAGGTCCTGGATAGCAGGAAGTTTGGCCCCAGTAGTACACACACTCTCTGTAGTGCCTTGCGATTGGAGGCCGAGCAGTTGCCATACCAGGCAGTGATGCAACCAGTCAGGATGCTGTCCATGGTGCAGCTGTAGAAAATTTTGTGGATCTGAGGACCCATGATAAATCTTTTCGGTCTCCTGAGGGGGAATAGGTTTTGTCGTGCTCTCTTCATGAATGTCTTGGTGTGCTTGGACCATGTTAGTTTGTTGGTGATGTGGAACTTGAAGCTCTAAACCTGCTCCACTACAGCCCCGTCGATGAGAATGGGGGTGTGCTCGCTTTTTTGCTGTAGTCCACAATCATCTCCTTTGTCTTGATCACGTTGAGGGAGAGGTTGTTGTCCTGGCACCACACGGCCAGGTCTCTGACCTCCTCCCTATAAGTTGTCTCGTTGTTGTCGGTGATCAGGCCTACCACTGTTGGGTCATCAGCAAACTTAATGCTTGGTCGTGCATTCATGAGTAAACAGGGAGTACAGGAGGGGACTGAGCACTCACCCTTGAGGGGCACCTGTGTTGAGGATCAGCGCGGCGGGTGTGTTGTTACCTACCCTTACCACCTGGGGGCAGCCCGTCAGGAAGTCCAGGATCCAGTTGCAGAGGGAGGTGTTTAGTCCCAGGGTCCCTAGCTTATTGATGAGATTTGAGGGCACTATGGTTTTGAACGCTGAGCTGTAGTCAATGAATAGCATTCTCACATAGGTGTTCCTTTTGTCCAGGTGGAAAAGGGCAGTGTGGAGTGCAATAGAGATTGCATCATCTGTGGATCTGTTGAGGCAGTATGTAATTTGGGTGGGTCTAGGGTTTGTGGGACAATGTTGATGATGTGAGCCTTGACCAGCCTTTCAAAGCACTCCATGGCTACAGACGTGAGGGTTACGAGTCAGTAGTCATTTAGGCAGGTTACCTTAGTGTTCTTGGGCACAGGCACTATGGCGGTCTGCTTAAAACATGTTGGTATTACAGACTCAGACAGGGAGAGGTTGAAAATGTGAATGAAGACATGCTCGCAGTACATGTCCTGGTAATCCGTCTGGCCCTGCAGCCTTGTGAATGTTGACCTGTTTAAAGGTCTTACTCACATCAGCTGCGGAGAGTGTGATCACACAGTCTTCCGTAACAGCTGGTGCTCTCATGCATGTTTCAGTGTTACTTGCCTCGAAGCGAGCATAGAGGTAGTTTAGCTCGTCTGGTAAGGCGTGTGTCACTAGGCAGCTCTCGGATGTACTTCCCTTTGTTGTCTTGAATGGTTTGCAAGTCCTGCCACATCCGACATGTGTCAAAGCCGGTGTAGTACGATTCGATCTTAGTCCTGTATTGACGCTTTGCTTGTTTGATGGTTCGTCGGAGGGCATCGTGGGATTTCTTATAAGCTTCCGGGTTAGAGTCCCGCTCCTTGAAAGCGGCAGCTCTAGCCTTTAGCTCAGTGCGAATGTTGTCTGTAATCCGTGGCTTCTGGTTGGGGTATGTACGTTCGGTCACTGTGGGGACGACGTCATCGATGCACTTATTGATGAAGCCAATGACTGATATGGTGTACTGCTCAATGCCAGCGGAGGAATCCCGGGACATATTACAGGGACATCTGCTTCATCTGAAATGTTTTTATTGATCTAATCACTGGTGCTTACTGCTTACATTTTTTGCTCGTAAGCAGGAATCAGGAGGATAGAATTATGGTCAGATTTGCCAAATGGAGGGCGAGGGAGAGCTTTGTACGTGTCTCTGTGTATGGAGTAAAGATGGTCCAGAGTTTCTTTTCCTCTGGTGGCACATTTAACATGCTGGTAGAAATTTGGTAATACGGATTTAAGTTTCCCCGCATTAAAGACATCATCATGTTCCTCATCATCATCATCATCACCATCAAGCCATCATCACCATGTCCATCCTCCTCCTCCTCATCATAATCCCCATCAATCCATCACCATCAAGCCATCATCATCATCATCATCATCATCATCATCATCATCATCATCATCATCATCATCTACATCATCATCTACTCATCAAACCACCATCATCTTCCTCATCAAGCCATCATCATCACCACCATAACCATCATCATCATCATCATGACCATCATCTTCAGCATCATCATCACCATCATCCTCATCCTCACCATCATCACCATCATCATCATCACCATCATAACCATTATCACCATAACCATCCTTATCACCATCATCAGCACCATCATCATCCTCATCACCATCATCATCACTATCATCCTCATCACCATCATCATCATAACCATCATCATCACCATCATCATCACCATCCTCATCATCATCTGTGTAAAATCTGATATTATAACATTTACAGTTCCTTGCAAAAGTATTCCTCCCCCTTGGCGTTTTTCATATTATATTGCATTACAACCTGCAATTGAAAATTATTTTGGGGGGATTTCATGTAATGGACATGTAATGGACATACACAAAATAGTCCAAATTGGTGAAATAAGATGAAAAAAATGACTTGTTTCAAAAAATATAAATAAAAAAACAATGTAAAAGTGGTGCGTGTGTATGTATTCATCCCCTTCGCTATGAAGCCCCTAAATAAGATCTGGTGCAACCAATTCACTTCAGAAGTCACAAAATTAGTTTTTAAAAAGTCCACCGGTGTGCAATCTAAGTGGCACATGATCTGTCACATGATCTCAGTGTATATATACAACTGTTCTGAAAGGCCCCAGAGTCTGCAACACCACAAAGCAAGAGGCACCACCAAGCAAGCAGCACCATGAAGACCAAGGAGCTCTCCAAACAGGTCATGGACAAAGTTGTGGAGAATTACAGATCAGGGTTGGGTTCTAAAAAACTTTGAACTTTGAACATCCCATGGAGCACCATTAAAACCATTATAAAAAAATGGAAAGAATATGGCACCACAACAAACCTGCCAAGAGAGAATTCCAAGAGGGAATTAATCAGAGAGGCAACAAAGAGATCAAAGATAACCCATAAGGAGCTACAAAGCTCCACAGCGGAGATTGGAGTATCTGTCCATAGGACCACTTTAAGCCGTACACTCCACAGAGTTGAGCTTTATGGAAGAATGGCCAGAAAAAAAGCCATTGCTTAAAGAAAAAAATAAGCAAACGTGTTTGGTGTTCGCAAAAAACGGCATGTGGGAGACTCCCCAAACATATTGTCAGATGAAACAAAAATGTAGCTTTTTGGCCATCAAGGAAAACACTATGTCTGGCGCAAACCTCTCATCACCCAGAGACACCCAACACCTCTCATCACCCAGAGACACCCAACACCTCTCATCACCCAGAGAAGACCATCCCTACAGTGAAGCATGGTGGTGGCAGCATCATGCTGTGGGGATGTTTTTCATCGGCAGGGACTGGGAAACTGGTCAGAATTGAAGGAATGATGGATGGAGCTAAATACAGGGAAATTCCTAAGTGAAACCTGTTACAGTCTTCCAGAGATTTGAGACTGGGACGGTGGTTCACCTTCCAGCAGGACAATGACCCTAATCATACTGCAAAAGCAACATGAGTGGTTTAAGGGGAAACATTTAAATGTCTTGGAATGGCCTAGTCAAAGCCCAGACCTCTATCCAATTAAGAATCTCTGGTATGACTTAAATATTGCTGTACACCAGCAGGAACCCATCCAACTTCAAAGAGCTGGAGCAGTTCTGCCTTGAAGAATGGGCAAAAATCCCAGTGGCTAGATGTGCCAAGACATACCCCAAGAGACTTAATGCTGTAATTGATGCAAAAGGTGGCTCTACAAAGTATTGACTTTGACGGGGTGAATAGTTACAAGTTTTAAGTTACAAGTTACAAGTTTTTTGGGCTTATTTCTTGTTTGTTCACACTAAAAATATATATTGCATCTTCAAAGTGGTAGGCATGTTGTGTAAATCAAATGACCCCCCAAAAAAATAGATTTTTATCTCCAGGTTGTAAGACAACAAACTAGGAAAAATGCCAAGGGGGTGAATACTTTCACTAGCCACTGTAAGCAGAGTATACATTGTTGGTTGCTAAAGGAAATATTTCATTTAATCTCATCTGTGTACTGAGACAGCAGTTTCGATGATAAAGAAGCATCCTTATATTGGACTTCTATTATCCTCAAAGAGAGTTTGAGTATCTCTTTGCTCAGTCAGTTGTTGTCGTTCATGGTTGGATGGTGAGCCACCCAGAAGCATCGCTTTGGGGCTGAGAGGTGGAGAGCAACCCAGTTGTTGACGGTCCCTGACTCACAATGATTGATTTACTGCACTTAACCTACTTTACGTAAGAGATGTTAAGACTCCCAGTGTCAGCAGACCCAACATCAAAGCCCCTTCTCTGATAGTTTTCCCATTTCCCCTCTATTCCCAATGGAGGAATTACCGCCGGATCCAAAATGGCGTCCGACTCTCTGTAGCTTTCATCACAAGATGGATGGCCATCCAGGGAACTGGGGCATGGTCTGCCATAGTAGGTGGTAGGTGGCCTAGTGGTTAGAGCATTGGGCCAGTAACCAAAAGGTTGCTGGATTGAATCCCCGAGCTGACAAGGTCGTTCTGCCCCTGAACAAGGCAGTTAACCCACTGTTCCCTGGTAGGCCGTCATTGTAAATAAGAATTTGTTCTTATCTGACTTGCCTAGTTAAATAAAGGTTACATTTAAAAATATATATATAATAATTATTCTAATGACCTCTTTCTATTTACCTATGATCTCTTCCTGTCTCTTCCTGTCCATCAGTTATTTGACAATCTGGTGTTCTATCTATGGTCTGGTTATACAGTGCATTCGGAAAGTGTTCAGACCCCTTCACTTTTCCACGTTTTTTTACGTACAGCCTTATTCTAAAAATGTCAACAAAAATGATTCCCTCATCAATCTACACACAATACCCCATAATGACATCACAGTACCCCATAATGACAAAGCAAAAACTGTTTTTTAGATATTTTAGAAAATGTATTTAAAAAATCGCATTTAAGTATTCAGACTCTTTACTCAGATTTGACGCTACAAGCTTGGCACACCTGTATGTGGGGAGTTTCTCCCATTCCTCTCTGCAGATCCTCTCAAGCTCTGTTAGATTGGATGGGGAGTTTCTCCCATTCTTCTCTGCAGATCCTCTCAAGTTCTGTCAGATTGGATGGGGAGCGTCGCTGCACAGCTATTTTCAGGTCTCTCCAGAGATGTTCAATCGGGCTCAAGTCCGGGCTCTGGCTGGGCCACTCAAGGACTTTCAGAGGCTTAGGACACAGCCACTCCTGCGTTGTCTTGGCAGTGTCCTTAGGGTTGTTGTCCTGTTGGAAGGTGAACCTTCACCCCAGTCTGAAGTCCTGAGCGCTCTGGAGCAGGTTTTCATCAAGGATCTCTCTGTACTTTGCTCCGTTCATCTTTCCCTAGATCCTGACTAGTCTCTGAATCCCTGCTGCTGAAAAACATCCCCACAGCATGATGCTGCCACCATCATGCTTCACAGTAGAATCGTAGTGGCCAGGTAGTGGCCAGGTTTCCTCCAGACATGACACTTGGCATTTGGTTTCATCAGACCAGAGAATCTTGTTACTCATGGTCTGAGAGACCTTTAGGTGCCTTTTGGCAAACTCCAAGCGGGCTGTCATGCGCCTTTTACTGAAGAGTGGCTTCCATCTGGCCACTTTACCAGAATGGCCTGATTGATGGAGTGCTGCAGAGATTGTTATCCTCTGGAATGTTCTCCCATCACAGAGGAACTCTGGAGCTCTGTCAGAGTGACCATCGGGTTCTTGGTCACCTCCCTGACCAAGGCCCTTCTCTCCCAATTTCTCAGTTCGGCTGGGTGGCCAGCACTAGGAACAGGGACCTTCAATGCTGCAGACATGTTTTGGTACCCTTCCCCAGATCTGTGCCGTGACACAATCCTGTCTCTGAGCTCTATGGAGAAATTCCTTTGACCTCATGGCTTGATTTTTGCTCTGACATGCACTGTCAACTGTGGACCTTACATAGACAGGTGTGTGCCTTTCCAAATCATGTCCAATAAATTGAATTTACCACAAGTGGTCTCCAATCAAGTTGTAAAATCATCTCAAGGATGATCAATAGAAACATGATGCACCTGAGTTCAATGTTGAGTCTCATAGCAAAAGGTCTGAATACTTATGCAAATAAGATATTTCAGTTTTTTTATTTGTAATTAATGTGCAAACATTTCTACAAACCTGTTGTCTCTTTGTCATTATGCGGTATTATGTGTAGATTGATGAGGATAAAAAGGCTGTAATGTAATAATATATGGAAAAAGTAAAGGGGTCTGAATACTTTCCGAATGCATTGTACAATTCATTTGGAAAGTTTTCAGACCTCTTGACTTTTTCCACGTTGTGTTACCTTACAGCCTTTTTCTAAAAATGGATTAAATAAATAAAAAATCTATCTACACTTAATACCCAAATAATGATCATTTTTTTAAAAACATTTTTTTTTTACATTTCTTAAAACAAAAAACTTAAATACCTTGATTATGTACGTGTATCTATAGTCTGATCAGGTCTCTAGTCATTGTCATTCATAAGTCATTGATAGGTAGGCTTATGGATATCTAGCAGACTAACACATATTAAGTACCCACAAAAACCTTGTTGTTGTCAGAACTATGTTTACCTCACTGAACTATCAGGAACTACACTCTCAAAAAAAGTGTTATCTTGAATCTAAAAGGGGTTTTCCAGTGTCCACATAGGAGGACCCTTTGAAGAACCCTTATTTGGTTCCAGGTAGAACCCTTTTGGGTTCCCATTCCACAGATGGTTGCAAATGGAACTCGAAAGGGTTCTACTTGGAACGAAAAAGGGTTGTCCTACGGGAAAAGAGCCATTTTGGAACCCTTTTTTTCTCTTGAACGTAGTGGTGGATTATTAGTGGAATGTTCTATCAATAACCTCCACCAGTTTTCAACGTAGCCTAGAACCCATTCCCTCCACGTAGAATTATTTGAGAATAATTTTTATTCTAAGCATGTAGAAGAGAAGAGAACATAAGACTTCTGTGCTCCCTAACTATGATTTTAATTGGATATAATTCAAGGTTATTGGAGAAGGGATTTAGACTTTGGCTTTCTCTCACTCCCTCTCTTTTCTATATATAAAAGAGTTGCTGATCTGAGATCAGTTTTTTAAATTGTTAACATGGAATAAGCTTAAAGCTACAGTCTGAGATCTGGTCTGGGTATCTGGTCATTGGATATTTGAATTCTTGATATTTACCCATTTGTTGAACTGTAGCTTTAACTCTGTCCTTCGGTCTGATATTATGATTAAGACGGGATCATTTCATTCCAAGTCCAACGTAGAACACTTTGATAGAGACATTTTCATCACACACACACACATCAGGCTGGTGCTGAATGCGTATCCAAACAGGAATGTAGGCAAAAAATCTCCAGATAATACCAGAAATGTTGGGTATGCCTTACACAATCACAATCTCACACACACACACACACACACACACACACACACACACACACACACACACACACACACACACACACACACACACACACACACACACACACACACACACACACACACACACACACACACACACACACACACACACACACACACACCGTACTGCATCGACCTGGACTGGATAAATTTGATGTTAAACTGTTTTAATGTGACCTAATTGACGAACCAATCATCAATATTCTATGTAAGGGATAACCAACGAGGGGCTATGCGTTCTATAGAAAATAATGAATGCCTTTCAAAGTGTGCATTATTTTCCAGAGAACTTATCCCTTTAATACCATGGCCATCATTTAACACATTTGCCACTAGAAATGTGTTCAACATCCACTGAAGTAGCTAACAAGTATACTAGATAGCTACAGTAGTTACCGTGGTAACCAAACAGACTTGCTAGTTTGGGCTAACTTAACCATCAGTCCATTACCAATACTGTTTTCAATTTGACTTTTGCTTTCAAAAGCAGGTCAAAGAAAACATGTAAAAATGAACTAGAGCCGTTGAATTCTACCGTGCTGATATATCGTGCATTACAGGGAAATAATGCACACTCTAGAATCCCCTACCAATCAGAAACAAGTATTCAACAATGCCATGTTATATTATAATCAATATTATAAACTGTGTGGTTCCAGCCCTGAATACTGATTGGCTGACGGCTGTGATATATCAGACCGTATACCATGGGAATGACAATACATGTATTTTTACTGCTCTAATTACATTGGTAACCAGTTTATAACAGCAATAAGGCACTTCGGGGGTTTGTGATATATGGCCAACACACCATGACTAGACTATACAGTTGAAGTCAGAAGTTTACATACACCATGGCCAAATATGTCACGCCCTGGTCTAAGTATTTTGTGTTTTTCTTCATGTATTGGGTCAGGCCAGGGTGTGGCATGGAGTTTTTGTATTGTGGTGTGTTTTGTCTTGGGGTTTTGGTGTGTATGTATTTGGGATTGTAGCTAGTGGGGTTATTTAGCAAAGTCTATGGCTGTCTGGAGTGGTTCTCAATCAGAGGCAGGTGCTTATCGTTGTCTCTGATTGGGAACCATATTTAGGCAGCCATATTCTTTGGTTGTATTGTGGGTGATTGTCCTGAGTGTCTTGATGTCCTTAGTCTGTGTTAGTTTGCACCAGTTAAGGATGTTTTGGTTTTCACTACGTTTATTGTTTTGTAGAGTTTGTGTTTTGGATTCGTGTTTGTGTGATTAAACATGGATCGCAATATACACGCTGCAGTTTGGTCCGACTCTCCTTCACCATTAGAAAACCGTGACAAAATACATTTAAACTCAGTTTTTCACAATTCCTGACATTTAATCCTAGTAAAAATTCCCTGTTTTAGGTCAGTTAGGATCACCACTTTATTTTAAGAATGTGAAATGTTAGAATAATAGTAGAAAGAATGATTTATTTCAGCTTTTATTTCTTTCATCACATTCCCAGTGGGTCAGAAGATTACATACACTCAATTAGTATTTGGTAGCATTGCCTTTAAATTGTGTACTTGGGTCAAATGTTTTGTGTAGCCTTCCACAAGCTTCCCACAATAAGTTGGGTGAATATTGGCCCATTCCTTCTTACAAAGCTGGTGTAACTGAATCGGGTTTGTAGGTCTCCTTGCTCGCACACGCTTTTTCAGTTCTGCCCACACATTTTCTATTGAGGTCTTGAGGTCAGGATTGAGGTCAGGGCTTTGTGATGGCCACTCCAATACCTTGACTTTGTTGTCCTTAAGCCATTTTACCACAACTTTGGAAGTATGCTTGGGGTCATTGTCATTTTGGAAGACCCATTTGTGACCAAGCTTTAACTTCCTGACTGATGTCTTGAGATGTTGCTTCAATATATCCACATCATTTTCCGTCCTCATGATGCCATCTATTTTGTGAAGTGCACCAGTCGCTCCTGCAGCAAAGCACCCCCACAACATGATGCTGCCACCCCCATGCTTCACGGTTGGGACGGTGTTCTTCGGCTTGCAAGATCCCCCTTCTTCCTCCAAACATAACGATGGTCATTATGGCCAAACAGTTCCGATTTTTGTTTCACCAGACCAGAGGACATTTCTCCATATAGTACGATCTTTGTCCCCATGTGCAGTTGCAAACCGTAGTCTGGCTTTTTTATGGCAGTTTTGGAGCAGTGGCTTCTTCCTTGCTGAGCGGCCTTACAGGTTATGTCGATATAAGACTTGTGTACCCATTTCCTCCAGAATCTTCACAAGGTCCTTTGCTGTTGCTGTCAATCCTCTGGGATTGATTTGCACTTTTCACACCAAAGTACGTTCATCTCTAGAAGACAAAACGCGTCTCCTTCCTGAGCGGTATGATGGCTGCGTGGTCCCATGGTGGTTATACTTGCATACTATTGTTTGTTCAGATGAACGTGGTACCTTCAGGCATTTGGAAATTGTTCCCAAGGATGAACCAGACCTGTGGAGGTAAACTATTTTTTTCTGAGGTCTTGGCTGATTTCTTTTGATTTTCCCATGATGTCAAGAAAAGAGGCACTGAGTTTGAAGGTAGGTCTTGAAATACATCCACAGGTACATCTCCAATTGACTCAAATGATGTAAATTAGCCATCAGAAGCTTCAAAAGTGATGACATAATTTTCTGGAATTTTCTAAGCTGTCAATTTAGTTTATGTAAACTTCTGACCCACTGGAATTATGATACAGTGAATTATTAGTGAAATAATCTGTCTGTAAACAATTGTTGGAAAAATACCTTGTGTCATGCACAAAGTAGATGTCCTAACCGACTTGCCAAAACTATAGTTTGTTGACAAGAAATTTGTGGGGTGGTTGAAAAACAAGTTTTAATTACTCCAACCTAAGTGTATGTAAATCTCAGACTTCAACTGTACCACGGCTAAGGGCTGTGTGTAAGAACCGCCCCTAGCCGTGGTATACTGGCCATATACCACACCCCCTCGTGCCTTATTGCTTAAAAAATGTGCATTTAGTTCATTGAGTTCATTGCATGGTTCATAACCATACTGAACACTAGACCAGGGCCCGTCAAAAGTAGTGCACTATGTAGGGATTGGTGCCATTTGGGACCATACTCTACTATATTATTATTATTGGTACCAGGTCCAATGTAACCCGATCCACTGTAACCCGGCCTACTGTAACTACGCCTACCTTAACTAGGCCTACTCTACTGTATACTATGGGATGTATTGATGACACTGGCCTGTATTTCCCAGTGCCATATATAGGTTGATACACCAAGCTGTCATCAAGGCAAAGGGTGGCTACTTTGAAGAATCTAAAATCTAAAATATATATTGATTTGTTTTTAACACTTTTTTGGTTACTACATGACTCCATATGTGTTATTTCATAGTTTTCATGTCTTCACTATTATTCTACAATGTAGAAAATAGTAAAAATAAAGAAAAAACTGTGAATGAGTAGGTGTGTCCAAACTTTTGACTGATGGACCTTGCTTTGTGAACAGGGGCATTGTCATGCTGAAACAGGAAACAGCCTGCCCCAAACTGTTGCCACATAGTTGGAAGCACAGAATCATCTAGAATGTCATTGCATGCTGTAGTGTCAAGATATCCCTTCACTGGAACTAAGGGGCCTAGTTTCAACCATGATCAACACCCCAGACCATTATTCCTCCCCCACAAAACTTTACAGTTGGCACTAGGCATTGGGGAAGGTAGTGTTCTCCTGGCATCCTCCAAACCCAAATTAATCCGATGGACTGCCAGATGGTGAAGCTTGATTCATCACTCCAGAGATTGCATTTCCACTGCTCCAGAATCCAATGGCGATAAGCTTGACACCACTTCAGTCAACGCTTGGCATTATGTATGGTGATCTTAAGCTTGTGTGCGGCTGCTCGGCCATGGAAACCTGCAACATGAAGCTCCCGATGAACAGTTCTTGTGCTGACGTTGCTTTCAGAGGCAGTTTGGAACTAGGTAGTGAGTGTTGCAACTGATTTTTAAGCACTACACGCTTCACCACTCGGCGGTCCTGTTCTGTAAGCTTGTGTGGCCTACCATTTCGCGGTTGAGTTGTTGTTGCTTGTAGACGTTTCCACTTCCCTCTAAGTGGAAAACCAGATGGGATGATGTATCACTGCAAAATGCTATGGTAGCCATGCTGGTTAAGTGTGCCTTGAATTCTAAATAAATCATTGACAGTGTCACCAGCAAAGATCCCCCACACCATCACACCTCCTCCTCCATGCTTCACGGTGAGAACCACACATGCGGAGATCATCCGTTCACCTACTCTGCGCCTCACAAAGACATGGCGGTTGGAACCAAAAATCGCAAATTTGGACTCATCAGACCAATTGACTGATTTCCACCGGTCTAATGTCCATTGCTCGTGTTTCTTGGCCCAAGCAAGTCTCTTCTTATTATTGGTGTACTTTAGTAGTGGTTAGCAATTCGACCATTAAGGTCTGATTCCCGGCAGTCTCCTCTGAACAGTTGATGTTGAGATGTGTCTAATTTGCAAATAAATTCATTAAAAATCCTACAATGTGATTTTCTGGATTTTTTTTCTCATTTTGTCTGTCATAGTTGAAGTGTACTTATGATGAAAATTACAGGCCTCTCTCATCTTTTTAAGTGGGAGAACTTGCATTTGGTGGCTGACTATTGGTGGCTGACTAAATACTTTTTTGCCCCACTATACATACTCTGTATCGTGCACAATAATCGATGACAACACCACAGTCGCCCACAGACTACTTGTTCTGTTAACCCCTCATAATACTACTTTTTGGAAATACTATTTGGAACAAACATTTGATATATAACTGCTATTTGGAAATAGGATTTGGAACTAGGATTTGATACCTTTTGTTTGGGTAGCTCTGATCCATTTGTTTCCTCTCTTAGCACCCTTTGTACGTTTATGGTGGTGTAGCATTACAGGAAAGATCGCATTCTGTTGGAACATGGTTGATACTTGACTGGCAGTATCCATACCAATCATAAGTCCATTTGCCAACGATGTAATCGGTGTAGCCTGATCGGGTAGCCGAAACACAGTGAAGGACACCAAGCACAGTTTGGGAATCTATCCTACCGAAGCCTACTCTTGGCATTTAACAGAGTCTGGACTCCACAACAATGTTATCTAGCATAACATCTGGCTAAACAAGCACAGGGCAGGAGAAGAGAGTACTTTGAGGCGAGAGGGGTTAGTTTGTAGAGGAGATGATGATTGGTATTGGGTGGGGAATGTTAGAGTATGAAGTGTTTAGAGAAAGGCTGGCATCCTGGAATTGAACCACTTGGGTGAAATGTACAGGAGCATCCTGGCACCACCCTCCTCTATGTGTGTTACTGTCCCTCTGTCATTTCCTCAGGGAATAAAACTATCAAATAGCTGCTGAGAGACAGAGACAGAGAAACAGAGAGACAGAGACAGAGACAGAGAGACAAAGAGATATCCCTGTTCCGGAACAGGTGTGATTGGTAAATCATAATGACAGACTGGGAGGAGTCGATTATGCTGAGCCGCTAGGCAACAGTCTATAGTATCAAATCAAATCAAATGTATTTATATAGCCCTTCTTACATCAGCTGATATATCAAAGTGCTGTACAGAAACCCAGCCTAAAACCCCAAACAGCAAGCAATGCAGGTGTAGAAGCACGGTGGCTAGGAAAAATTCCTTTGAAAAGCCCAAACCTAGGAAGAAACGTAGAGAGGAACCAGGCTATGTGGGGTGGCCAGTCCTCTTCTGGCTGTGCCAGGTGGAGATTATAACAGAACATGGCCAAGATGTTCAAATGTTCATAAATGACCAGCAGGGTCAAATAATAATAATCACAGTGGTTGTAGAGGGTGCAACAGGTCAGCACCTCAGGTGTAAATGTCAGTTGGCTTTTCATAGCCGATCATTCAGAGTATCTCTTCCGCTCCTGCTGACTCTAGAGAGTTGAAAACAGCAGGTCTGGGACAGGTAGCACGTCCAGTGAACAGTTCAGCGTTCCACAGCCGCAGGTAGAACAGTTGAAACTGGAGCAGCAGCACGGCCAGGTGGACTGGGGACAGCATGGAGTCATCATGCCAGGTAGTCCCGAGGCACTGTCCTAGGGGTCAGGTCCTCCGAGAGAGAGAAAGAAAGAAAGAGAGAAAGAGAGAATTAGAGAGAGCATACTTAAATTCACACAGGACACCAGATAAGAAAGGAGAAGTACTCCAGATATAACAAACTGACCCTAGCCCCCCGACACATAAACTACTGCAGCATAAATACTGGAGGCTGAGACAGGAGGGGTCAGGAGACGCTGTGGCCACATCCGATGATACCCCCGGACAGGGCCAAACAGGAAGGATATAACCCCACCCACTCTGCCAAAGCACAGCCCCCACACCACTAGAGGGATATCTTCAACCACCAATTTACCATCCTGAGACAAGGCCGAGTATAGCCCACAAAGATCTGCGCCACGGCACAACCCAAGGGGGGGCGCCAACCCAGCTGGGTTGGTACTCTCTCATCTGAAATGGCACTGACCACGACAGCTTGAACTGACCATAAGGTTTGAATTGATCTCATAGTGGGTTGAACTGACCTTATAAGGTTTGAATTGTTCTCATAGTGGGTTGAACTGACCATATAAAGGTTGAATTCATCTCTATAGTGGGTTGATCTGACCATGTAATGGTTGAATTCATCTCTATAGTGGGTTGATCTGACCATTTAATGGTTGAATTCATCTCTATAGTGGGTTGATCTGACCATATAAAGGTTGAATTGTTCTCATAGTGGGTTGATCTGACCATATAAAGGTTGAATTCATCTCTATAGTGGGTTGATCTGACCATGTAATGGTTGAATTCATCTCTATAGTGGGTTGATCTGACCATTTAATGGTTGAATTCATCTCTATAGTGGATTAAATCGTTGCGTTATTCCCCTTCTCCAAATTAATCTTCCTCAGTCTGCGAAGCAGAGTGGCTATTGAGTTTCCTTTCTGTCCGCACCAATGTGACACTAAGTACAGTAGATTACAGTGGACGTATCCTGTATCCATCTTGTATGTTTTCTCTCGCGGCCTCATCACATACCACGCCGTATCACATATCACTCACCAATTACATAGTGATTCACACAGACGCATGCATGCACGCACACACATACAGTCCTCATACAATAACCCACTGTCCAATGGGGTCGAAACTAGGTCTGGTTCTAGGATCTTAAAGATGGGTTCAATGATTAGTCAAGCACCCTGTTGCTATATATAGTGCACTACTTTTGATGAGGGCCCTATAGGGATCTAGTGGTCTGTGTAGGGAATAGGGCTCTGGTCAAAAGTAGTGCACTATGTAGGGAACATGGCTCTGGTCAAAAGTAGTGCACTATGTAGGGAATAGGGCTCTGGTCAAAAGTAGTGCACTATGTAGGGAATAGGGCTCTGGTCAAAAGTAGTGCACTATGTAGGGAATAGGGCTCTGGTCAAAAGTAGTGCACTATGTAGGGAATAGGGCTCTGGTCAAAAGTAGTGCACTATGTAGGGAATAGGGCTCTGGTCAAAAGTAGTGCACTATGTAGGGAATAGGGTGCCTTTTGGGAGGCAGATATAATGTGATGCTCCTGATCTTGCGTCATATGAAACCCTGTGAAGGGACCCAGCTACCTGGAAACATGTATCTTTATATTGATGCTAATCATACTCAATTAACAGTATATTGATGCTAATCATACTCAATTAACAGTATATTGATGCTAATCATACTCAATTAACAGTATATTGATGCTAATCATACTCAATTAACAGTATATTGATGCTAATCATACTCAATTAACAGTATATTGATGCTAATCATACTCAATTAACATTATATTGATGCTAATCATATTCAATGAACATTATATTGATGCTAATCATACTCAATTAACATTATATTGATGCTAATCATACTCAATGAACATTATATTGATGCTAATCATACTCAATTAACATTATATTGATGCTAATCATACTCAATTAACAGTATATTGATGCTAATCATACTCAATTAACATTATATTGATGCTAATCATACTCAATTAACAGTATAAAAGATGCTAATCATACTCAATTAACAGTATATTGATGCTAATCATACTCAATTAATATTATATTGATGCTAATCATACTCAATGAACATTATATTGATGCTAATCATACTCAATTAACAGTATATTGATGCTAATCATACTCAATTAACATTATATTGATGTTAATAATACTCAATTAACATTATATTGATGCTAATCATACTCAATTAACAGTATATTGATGCTAATCATACTTAATTAACATTATATTTGTCACGTTCTGACCTTTATTTCCTTTGTTTTGTCATTATTTAGCATGGTCAGGGTGTGAGTTTGGGTGGGCAGTCTATGTTTGTTTTTCTATGATTTGGGTGTTTCTATGTTTCTGCCTAGTATGGTTCTCAATCAGAGGCAGGTGTCATTAGTTGTCTCTGATTGAGAATCATACTTAGGGAGCCTGGGTTTCACTGTGTATTTGTGGGTGATTGTTCCTGTCTCTGTGTTTGCACCAGATAGGGCTGTTTTGGTTTTTCACATTTCTTGTTTTATTAGTTTATTCATGTATAGTGTCTTTATAAATTAAACATGAATAACCACCACGCTGCATTTTGGTCCGCCTCTCCTTCAAGTCAAGATAACCGTTACAATATTGATGCTAAACATACTCAATGAACATAATCTTGATGTTAATCCTACTCAATGAACATTATATTGATGCTAATCATACTGAATAAAAATGACAGACAGCAACATATCCTATGTGTATACATTGTATAGGGTTAGCTACTTCCGGACAGTGTATCATATAGATGAGTTAGCTGACAGCGTCATGAAAACAATGCGCACGCTTCAATGGGGAAGAAGTCTTTGTGTTGTTCTGGATAGTTAGCAACAATGTCAAGAAACTTCCATGTGGGGAATCGTATAAGTAGCGGAGTTAAGTACTGAAGTAAAAAATACTTTGAAGTACTACCTGAGTAGTTTCTTAGGGTATCTGTACTTTCCTTTTACTATTCTCTAACTTTAACATTTACTCCACTACATTCCTAAAGAAAATTATGTACGTTTTACTTCATACATTTTCCCTGACACCTAAAAGTACTCATTACATTTTGAATGCTTAACAGGAAAGGAAAATGGTCCAATTCACGCACTTATCAAGAGAACATCCCTGGTCATCCCTACTGGCTCTGATCTGGCAGACTCACTAAACAGAGAACATCCCTGGTCATCTACTTGTTGGTTATTACTGCATTGTCGGAACTAGAAGCACAAGCATTTCGCTATACTCACATTAACATCTGCTAACCATGTGTATGTGACAAATAAAATTAGATTTGATTTGATTTGATTTGATCTACTGCCCCTGATCTGGAGGACTCACTAAACAGAGAACATCCCTGGTCATCTACTGCCCCTGATCTGGAGGACTCACTAAACAGAGAACATCCCTGGTCATCTACTACCCCTGATCTGGAGGACTCACTAAACAGAGAACATGCCTGGTCATCTACTTGTTGGTTATTACTGCATTGTCGGAACTAGAAGCACAAGCATTTCGCTATACTCACATTAACATCTGCTAACCATGTGTATGTGACAAATAAAATTAGATTTGATTTGATTTGATTTGATCTACTGCCCCTGATCTGGAGGACTCACTAAACAGAGAACATCCCTGGTCATCTACTGCCCCTGATCTGGAGGACTCACTAAACAGAGAACATCCCTGGTCATCTACTGCCCCTGATCTGGAGGACTCACTAAACAGAGAACATCCCTGGTCATCTACTGCCCCTGATCTGGAGGACTCACTAAACAGAGAACATCCCTGGTCATCTACTGCCCCTGATCTGGAGGACTCACTAAACAGAGAACATCCCTGGTCATCTACTGCCCCTGAACTGGCAGACTCACTAAACACAAATGATTAATTTGTAAGTGATGTCTGAGTGTTGCAGTGACTATCTATACATTTTAAAAACAAGAAAAACAATCTGGTTTGCCATATATGTCATATTTACTTTGAATTCTGAAGTATATTTTTGAAATTACATTTATTTTTGATATTTAAGTATATTTGAAACCAAATATTTCTAGGCTTTTACTCAAGTAGTATTTTACTGGCTGACTTTCACATTTACTTGATTCATTTTCTGTTACAGTGTCTTTACAATCGGGTACTTTGTCCACCACTGATTGTGAGTCACACAGCTAGAATTAGAATACTAGAATGAACATGAACCTTCTTATTATAGGAAAACGATCCATGTAAATCACAGGAGGTTGGTGGCAGCGTCATGCTTCAATGGGGAAGAAGTCTTTGTGTTGTTCTGGATAGTTAGCAACAATGTCAAGAAACTTTGGAGAAATTGTGGAGAATGGGCTCTAGGTAATGGCTGGAGAGGTATTGGTGGAATGGTATCAAATACCAAATATCAAGTATCAAATACACCAAACACATGGTTTCCATGGCTTCCATGGTTTCCATGGCTTCCATGTGTTTGATGCCATTACATTTACACCATTTCAGCCATTATTATAAGCCGTCCTCCACTCAGCTGCCTCCAATGAGAGAAATAGAATGAATAGAACTGGCGTCCCCATTCTAGTCAATGATGACATAATGGGTGGACTGGCGGCCATTGTTGATTCAACTCAACTGACAAAAAAACATTCCATTGCATGTGCAACGTCAGTTAACATCATTTGTATTACCATGGAAATGATAGCATTGCAATACCAGGCAACCATTACGAGCGTACCGATGAGTTTACCAAACAAATTGCCAGGATTAGAGATTCCAAACCCATTAAAAATATATCTATTTCTATGTAAAGAACAGCCGTTTTGGTCAGGGAGTTGGTCAAACATGGTATGCCAGTGCTGTGATAAAATAACACATCTTAAGAAGTTATCTCTACTGTATGTTTGTTAGCTAGAGAGCTTGGGACTATACATTTCTTTCTTGTTATTTTCAATGTTGTCTACCTATATAGTACTCTAAATACCCCCAATTCATGTTATTAAGTTAATAAGAATACAAGGTAAAAAAACAGCTGACACCATTCAAACCAATGAAGGTTCAGAATTTCAAAGCCAAATGATCTCAGAACCATCTTTGTGGAGATAGATCCTTATAGTCCCAAGCTATGGAGCTAGCCAGACAGTTTTAGAGGAATGATTCCATACACGCTTCATATTAACTGCCAATACGCCAACATTCCATTCAAACAATGCAGTCAATTCACAGCCAGACACTGGTTGAAACCAGTTGATGATGTAAATACAACAATTACTGATATTGTATCATTTAATATCAGTCTCAGCTCTCCAAGAAAAATTAAATGGAGATATTAATGGTCTGTTCACATATATTTGATAGGCTATTTATACTAAAAATGTGTATAAAACTTGTATAAACTGTATTTATAATTATGTGAGCATGTTGGGACACGGAGGGTTTATGACATTGCCCCTCTAGTAATTTAATAGGATCTCTAGGGACACAACCTTGTCTTGGCCAGTCCTTCAGTCACGTAGGTGTGTGGAAAAAGGCCAACACACTGCGTACCTGTGGTAACTTAATACCAACACTCTACCACTGTGACGTTAGTGTGTGTGTCTGTACGTGTGTCTCGTGTGTGTGTGTGTACGTGTGTGTCTTGTGTGTGTGTGTGTGTCTCGTGTGTGTCTGTACACTGTGATGTACTGTGTGTGTCTGTACACTGTGATGTACTGTGTGTGTCTGTACACTGTGATGTACTGTGTGTGTTAACTCACCTGAGTTGTTCCCATTGCCGATGGGGTGTGTGGAGGACAGGTTGAGTACTGTGTTGTTATTGACGACCACTCAGACAGGGCAAGGTTCATGCTTTCGACCATCAACCTACTTTTGAATGAGGGGACATGAGGACTTTAGCAGTCTGCTAAGGGCAGCTTCATCGGCAGCTTGAGAGGCCTTGACATCACTGAAACTCCAGAGGGGGTTGGGTTAAACACGAAATACACATTTCAGTTGAATGCATTCAGTTGGACAACTGACTAGATATCCTCCTTTCCCTTTAACGTAGGGGACTGGTTCGTACTGCTGGTTGTAGAGGTTGTAGTGATATGTAGTTGCACACATTAATCTGAAGGGGGCAGTAGAGTCAATGGCTGTCCTTGGTTTGACGTTAGTTATAAGGGTCTGTGTTTTGTGTGTAAAATAGAATAAAACATTTTTGGTCACATACACATGGTTAGCAGATGTTATAGCGGGTGTAGCGAAATCCGTGCGTGCGTGCGTGTGTGTGTGTGTGTGTGTGTGTGTGTGTGTGTGTGTGTGTGTGTGTGTGTGTGTGTGTGTGAAATCCAACTCAAAGACAGCATGTTTTCTCAGCTCCTTCTCTCCCTGTCCTCCCCTCCTCCTCCTCACAAGCATTGAGGATTTACCCTGGTTTCACAGAAACAATAACAGATTTACCTTGGTTTCACAGAAACAATAACATATTTACCTTGGTTTCACAGTAACAATAACATATTTACCTTGGTTTCACAGAAACAATAACAGATTTACCTTGGTTTCACAGTAACAATAACATATTTACCCTGGTTTCACAGTAACAATAACAGATTTACCTTGGTTTCACAGTAACAATAACAGATTTACCTTGGTTTCACAGTAACAATAACAGATTTACCTTGGTTTCACAGTAACAATAACAGATTTACCTTGGTTTCACAGTAACAATAACAGATTTACCTTGGTTTCACAGTAACAATAACAGATTTACCTTGGTTTCACAGTAACAATAACAGATTTACCTTGGTTTCACAGTAACAATAACAGATTTACCTTGGTTTCACAGTAACAATAACAGATTTACCTTGGTTTCACAGTAACAATAACAGATTTACCTTGGTTTCACAGTAACAATAACAGATTTACCTTGGTTTCACAGTAACAATAACAGATTTACCTTGGTTTCACAGTAACAATAACAGATTTACCTTGGTTTCACAGTAACAATAACAGATTTACCTTGGTTTCACAGTAACAATAACAGATTTACCTTGGTTTCACAGTAACAATAACAGATTTACCTTGGTTTCACAGTAACAATAACATATTTACCTTGGTTTCACAGTAACAATAACAGATTTACCTTGGTTTCACAGTAACAATAACAGATTTACCTTGGTTTCACAGTAACAATAACATATTTACCTTGGTTTCACAGTAACAATAACAGATTTACCTTGGTTTCACAGTAACAATAACAGATTTACCTTGGTTTCACAGTAACAATAACAGATTTACCTTGGTTTCACAGTAACAATAACATATTTACCTTGGTTTCACAGTAACAATAACATATTTACCTTGGTTTCACAGTAACAATAACAGATTTACCTTGGTTTCACAGTAACAATAACAGATTTACCCTGGTTTCACAGTAACAATAACAGATTTACCTTGGTTTCACAGTAACAATAACAGATTTACCTTGGTTTCACAGTAACAATAACAGATTTACCCTGGTTTCACAGTAACAATAACATATTTACCCTGGTTTCACAGTAACAATAACATATTTACCTTGGTTTCACAGTAACAATAACAGATTTACCTTGGTTTCACAGTAACAATAACAGATTTACCCTGGTTTCACAGTAACAATAACAGATTTACCTTGGTTTCACAGTAACAATAACATATTTACCTTGGTTTCACAGTAACAATAACAGATTTATCTTGGTTTCACAGTAACAATAACAGATTTACCTTGGTTTCACAGTAACAATAACAGATTTACCTTGGTTTCACAGTAACAATAACAGATTTACCCTGGTTTCACAGTAACAATAACATATTTACCTTGGTTTCACAGTAACAATAACATATTTACCTTGGTTTCACAGTAACAATAACAGATTTACCTTGGTTTCACAGTAACAATAACAGATTTACCTTGGTTTCACAGTAACAATAACAGATTTACCTTGGTTTCACAGAAACTTTATGCAGTTACTGCTAACATGACCCCCATTTTCTCCAAAAACACAATACAATAGAGGCAGGATACTTGTCCACATGATTAAGCATGTATTTAATGCAGCAGAAATGACATTAACTCGATGAGCATTCACTGTCTTTTTGCTTGGTAGGGCAGGATTGCTATATGGAGAATGATACATCAGGGTACATAGAGGATGCTTTCTATTGTTTTCTATACTAGAGGATCCTGGATGTCATTGCTTCCATGTGTGTTCGCAGACCACTCTGTTCTGGGCCAAACAAACTGTTGAGTGTAGCTGCACTATTGCTGGTTTCATAATTGAACCACAATCTTCAGGTGTTTTTTACTTGTTAAAAATGACAGGACAAATACATTCGACTCCAATGATGGAAAGACATATCCTGATATCCTGTCTGTTTCTATGGTTCGTATAGTACTCACATAGTGTTCTAGCGGTAGTTGTTATAGCGACAAGACAAATTAAGAGTTTATATCCAAAACGCTACATCCACCAATTTTTCACAGATTTGTGTTTTTTTTCCCTCAGATGTTATTGCTTATGGGTACCTTCATGTGTGTGTAAAATATGACTGTTCTCAGATTTTTATATTCATCCCCCAAAAATTGAAACGCTTTATATCCATTGTTTAGCTGGAATGGAATGTTGGTATCCTGTTTATTTGACTGTGATGTGGTCGTCTCACCGAGCAATTTTAAGATAAAGGCCCTTACTGTTAGTCACTCTGGGTAGGAGTATCTACTCAGAGTATCTACTAGAAGTATCTCTGCTGTTAAACATGGTGGTGGTTCATTTTTGACCCATAAGAAAACACAAATGTTAAATAAATAAATATTTCAATATTCCTACAGTATCAAATGTGCAGACTGCACTCACTTCTTTCACTTCCTGATCTACCAGTGTCATCTTCGATCCTTCCCGCGCTTTCTCTTTCTCTCTCTCACACACACACACACACACACACACACACACACACACACACACACACACACACACACACACACACACACACACACACACACACACACACACACACACACACACACACACACACACACACAGTTCTATTCTAGAGTGTCACAGTTCAATCTGTATTCAGCCCCTTGTAGGTGATTGTATTGATTGCGTTCCGTATGATTGCTCAACATTCCGTTCCCCTAACAATTTTAGCGAAGACATGTTCCAAAGACGATAGATATTTATGATTCCTGGCTGGATTTGACAATTGGAAGGCTGCTGAGAGCCATCTTGGTCAGATTGAGAGCATGTCTGTATTCGTGGATGGGTTGGGGAATTGGTTGACGAGGTAACATGACAATATCTCAAGGTGGTTTTTAATGAACCATGTTTTTAACCCCCTACCAGCAGTAATGCGAGTAGCAGGTTTTAGACCTGATATGAGTAGCGTAGCTCAGAGCTACATAGGCCTGACGGCACGAGGTTAAGACACGACACTCAATTCATTTAATGCACGCTCCGACAATAACACGGTGCTCCCAAGAACTCTAATGCTTCATGCCACAATGACTACCACCCTGTAGCACTCACATCTGTAATCGCGATGTGCTATGAGAGGCTGGTTATGGCATTAACTTCATCATCCCAGACACACTAGACTCACTCCTGCTGTTTGGGGTTTTAGGCTGGGTTTCTGTACAGCACTTTGAGATATCAGCTGATGTAAGAAGTGCTATATAAATACATTTGATTTGATCTGTCCTAATTTCTAAAGACAGAACAGCCTATGGCTTGGCTATCTGCTTCCGCACTGCAAGCCGTTCATGTTATTTTATTTTCAAAAAACACGCAAACAAAATAACCAAAGTGAAAATGAAAGCGCACAGTTCTGTCAGGCACAGACACTAAAACAGAAAACAAGACCCCCCCCCACAAAACCCAAAAAGGAAAATTACAACTTATATATGATCCCCAATCAGAGACAACGGTAGACAGCTGCCTCTGATGGGGAACCACACTAGGCAACAAAAAAAAATAGAAATAGAACATACAAAGAAATAGAAAACATAGACTTTCCCACCAGAGTCACGCCCTGACCTAACCAAACATATAGAATAATAAGGATCTCTAAGGTCAGGGCGTGACACGGTGCATCAATGTCTGACACCAACATTCTCCTGAAAAGCTTCTATCCCCAAGCCATAAGACTACTAAAAATCAAATCAAATTTATTTATATAGCCCTTCGTACATTAGCTGATATATCAAAGTACTGTACAGAAACCCAGCCTAAAACCCCAAACAGCAAGCAATGCAGGTGTAGAAGCACAGCGGCTAGGAAAGACTCCCTAGAAAGGCCAAAACCTAGGAAGAAACCTAGAGAGGAACCAGGCTATGATGGGTGGCCAGTCCTCTTCTGGCTGTGCCGGGAGGAGATTATAACAGAACATGGCCAAGATGTTCAAATGTTCATAAATGACCAGCATGGTCAATAATAATCACAGGCAGAACAGTTGAAACTGGAGCAGCAGCATGGCCAGGTGGACTGGGGACAGCAAGGAGTCATCATGCCAGGTAGTCCTGAGGCATGGTCCTAGGGGTCAGGTCCTCCGAAAGAGAGAAAGAAAGAGAGAAAGAGAGAATTAGAGAGAGCATACTTAAATTCACACAGGACACCGGATAAGACAGGAGAAGTACTCCAGATATAACAAACTGACCCTAGCCCCCCGACACATAAACTACTGCAGCATAAATACTGGAGGCTGCGATAATAGTTAACTAAATAGCAAATTAATTGGCTAAACGGACTAAGTTGACCAGGTCTCTATGCTGTACTCACAGGTACAGGACTCTATGCACGCTAGCTCACCAACACACACACACAAACTCACTTCCTCATATTTGTTCTACCTTATGTTATTTTTAGTATTACATTGTTATTGATTATACCATTGTTGGGTTTAGAGCTTGCAAAGAAAGGCCCTGTGCACATTAAAACCTTGAAACATGGACCACAAACAGATGTCACACACTGCATTTGAAGAGGATTTACACTGTCAGATATGGAGAGGATTTACACTGTCAGATACAGAGAGGATTTACACTGTCAGATACAGAGAGGATTTACACTGTCAGATACAGAGAGGATTTACACTGTCAGATACAGAGAGGATTTACACTGTCAGATACAGAGAGGATTTACACTGTCAGATATAGAGAGGATTTACACTGTCAGATATGGAGAGGATTTACACTGTCAGATACAGAGAGGATTTACACTGTCAGATATGGAGAGGATTTACACTGTCAGATACAGAGAGGATTTACACTGTCAGATATGGAGAGGATTTACACTGTCAGATACAGAGAGGATTTACACTGTCAGATATAGAGAGGATTTACACTGTCAGATATGGAGAGGATTTACACTGTCAGATATAGAGAGGATTTACACTGTCAGATACAGAGAGGATTTACACTGTCAGATACAGAGAGGATTTACACTGTCAGATATGGAGAGGATTTACACTGTCAGATATAGAGAGGATTTACACTGTCAGATATAGAGAGGATTTACACTGTCAGATACAGAGAGGATTTACACTGTCAGATATAGAGAGGATTTACACTGTCAGATATGGAGAGGATTTACACTGTCAGATATGGAGAGGATTTACACTGTCAGATACAGAGAGGATTTACACTGTCAGATACAGAGAGGATTTACACTGTCAGATATGGAGAGGATTTACACTGTCAGATATAGAGAGGATTTACACTGTCAGATATAGAGAGGATTTACACTGTCAGATACAGAGAGGATTTACACTGTCAGATACAGAGAGGATTTACACTGTCAGATATGGAGAGGATTTACACTGTCAGATATAGAGAGGATTTACACTGTCAGATACAGAGAGGATTTACACTGTCAGATACAGAGAGGATTTACACTGTCAGATACAGAGAGGATTTACACTGTCAGATATGGAGAGGATTTACACTGTCAGATATGGAGAGGATTTACACTGTCAGATACAGAGAGGATTTACACTGTCAGATATAGAGAGGATTTACACTGTCAGATACAGAGAGGATTTACACTGTCAGATACAGAGAGGATTTACACTGTCAGATATAGAGAGGATTTACACTGTCAGATACAGAGAGGATTTACACTGTCAGATACGGAGAGGATTTACACTGTCAGATACAGAGAGGATTTACACTGTCAGATATGGAGAGGATTTACACTGTCAGATACAGAGAGGATTTACACTGTCAGATACAGAGAGGAATTACACTGTCAGATATAGAGAGGATTTACACTGTCAGATACAGAGAGGATTTACACTGTCAGATACAGAGAGGATTTACACTGTCAGATACAGAGAGGATGTACACTGTCAGATATAGAGAGGATTTACACTGTCAGATATAGAGAGGATTTACACTGTCAGATACAGAGAGGATTTACACTGTCAGATATGGAGAGGACCCTTGGGAGTTCAGGCATGAACACACACACACACACACACACACACACACACACACACACACACACACACACACACACACACACACACACACACACACACACACACACACACACACACACACACACACACAGAGACACACACTCACTGCTGATGGAGACTTTCCAGCCTCCACTCGGGCGTTCCGGGCATGCCGACCCAAAGCTTCTGGACATGGGAATAGGAATTTAAGGGCATGAGTTTTCCAGGAAGGAGTTCTCAGTTTGTCAGATAAATGTACAGTATATCACAAAAGTGAGTACACCCTTCACATTTTTGTAAATATTTGAGTATGTCTTTTCATGTGACAACACTGAAGAAGTGACACAGCCCGCATACAGTTTGCTGAAGACAAGCAGACTAAGGACATGGAGTACTGGACCACTGCCTTGCTACAGAAGCTGAGGGTAAAGGTGATGGACTGGCCAAGCATGTCTCCAGACCTAAACCCTATTGAGCTCTGGTGAACTCCATGCCCAAGAGGGCTAAGGCAGTACTGGAAAATGATGGTGGCCAAACAAAATATTGACACTTTGGGCCCAATTTGGACATTTTCACTTAGGGGTGTACTCACTTTTGTTGCCAGCGGTTTAGACATTAATGGCTGTGTTGAGTTATTTTGAGGGGACAACAAATTTACACTGTTATACAAGCTGTACACTCACTACTTTACATTGTAGCAAAGTGTCATCTCTTCAGTGTTGTCACATGAAAAGATAAACTCAAATATTTACAAAAATGTGAGGGGTGTACTCACTTTTGTGATATAGTGTATATTATTAACCAGGGTTTTGTCCCCACACGGTAGTGGTTCAGAAATGATGATAGGTGACACATTGGTTCTGGTGGGTCACAAGACAAAACAATCACTCTTTGAGTGGTCCAATAATCATCATGTTTCTTGTTGGGTTTTTGTACGTTTTGTATGTTGGTGAACCATTTCTGAAATAATACATTACAGGTTATCTTGGTCTTGTCAGAGGAATGTATTAATTAATAACGTTATCAAAAAGGCAAGGTAAGGAGTCAGATATATGCCAAATCGCTCCAAAACACCTTCCAGCCTGAACCAACAAGTTTCACTTCATTTTCTATTTACATTTGATGACATTTATTTGACAGTCATTTTTATTTTAAATGTTTTTTGTTGTTGTAATTTTACCTTTATTTAACCAGGCAAGTCAGTTAAGAACAAATTCTTATTTTCAATGACGGCCCTGGGAACAGTGGGTTAACTGCCTGTTCAGGGGCAGAACAACAGATTTGTACGTTGTCAGCTCATGGGTTTGAACTTGCAACCTTCCGGTTACTAGTCCAACTCTCTAACCACTAGGCTACGCTCACCTCATTCAGCATTTCTGTAAATCTGCCAGAAACAGGTCATTATTATAAAAGAGAACGTTCTCAATCATTTACTGTCACGCCCTGACCGTAGATTGCTTTGTATGTTTCTATGTTTAGTTTGGTCAGGGTGTGATGTGGGTGGGCATTCTATGTTGTAGGTCTAGGTTTTCTGTTTCTATGTGTTTGGCCTGGTATGGTTCTCAATCAGAGGCAGCTGTCTATCGTTGTCTCTGATTGAGAACCATACTTAGGTAGCCTGTTTTCCCATTTTGAGTTATGGGTGATTGTTTTCTGTTTACTGTGTCTCACCTTACAGGACTGTTTCGTTTTCGTTTCTCTCTCGTTGTTATTTTGTTGAGTGTTTTTGTTCTAATAAATAATATATAATATAACACTTACCTGCTGCACATTGGACCCATCCATCCTACTCCTCCTCAGAAGAGGAGGAACATCGTTACATTTAGTTTAATACATCTATTTATATTTTTTATGTAACGTTTATTGAACTAGACAAGTCAGTTAAGAATACATTCTCATTTACAATGACGGCTTAACCAAAAGGCAAAAAGGCCTCCTGCAGGGACGGACGGGGGCTGGGATTAAACATTTAAAAAAATGAAATAAAAATATAGGACAAAACACACATCACGACAAGAGAGACACGACAACACTACATAAAGAGAGACCTAAAGACAACAACACAACATGGTTACAACACATGACAACACAGCATGGTAGCAACACAACATGACAACACAGCATGGTAGCAACACAACATGACAACAACATGGTAGCAACACAAAACCTGGTACTGTTCAAACGTTATTGGGGACAGACTACAACACAAAGGGTAAGAAGGTAGTTTGACAACAAAGCATCACACAGAGCAGCTACAACTGTCAGGAAGAGTGTCCATGATTGAGTCTTTGAATGAAGAGATTGAGATAAAACTGTTCAGTTTGAGTGTTTGTTGCAGCTCGTTCCAATCACTAGCTGCAGAGAACTGAAAAGGGGAGTGACCCAGGGATGTGTGTGCTTTGGGGACCTTTAACAGAATGTGACTGGCAGGACGGGTATTGTATGTGGAGGATCAGGGCTGCAGAAGATATCTCAGATAGGGGGGAGTGAGGCCTTAAGAGGGTTATTTATTTAACTAATAAACTAACTTTATTTAACTAATAAACAAACTCATAAAGACCAAATAGTATCAGTATAGTTGCTGTTATCATGAGTGATTTAATAATAATTATATTAATAATTTAACCTTCTTAACCACCCTCCTCTCCTCCTCTCCTCCTCCTCCCCTCCCCTCCCCTCCCCTCCCCTCCCCTCCCCCTCTCCTCTCCTCTCCTCTCCTCTCCTCCTCTCCTCTCCTCTCCTCTCCTCTCCTCCCTCCTCTCCTCCCTCCTCTCCTCCCCTCCCCTCCCTCCTCTCCTCCTCTCCTCCCTCCTCTCCTCCCCTCCCTCCCCTCCTCTCCTCTCCTCTCCTCTCCTCTCCTCTCCTCTCCTCTCCTCTCCTCCCTCCTCTCCTCCCCTCCCCTCCCTCCTCTCCCTCCCCTCCTCTCCTCCCCTCCCCTCCTCTCCTCTCCTCTCCCTCTCCTCTCCTCTCCTCCCTCCTCTCCTCCCTCCTCTCCCCTCCTCCTCTCCTCCCTCCTCTCCCCCTCCTCTCCTCCCCTCCTCTCCTCCCTCCTCCTCTCCTCTCCTCTCTCCTCTCCTCTCCCTCCCTCCCATCTTCTCATTTCTCTCCTCTGCTTCTCTCCTGTTCCCATCCCTTTCATCATTCACACTTCTTTCTTCCCTCCTCTCCCCCTCCCTCTCTTTCCCATCCTCTCCTCCCCTCCGTCTTTCCCCTCCTCCTCCCCTCCTCCCTTTCTTTCCCCTCCTCTCCTCCCCCTCCGTCTTTCCCCTCCTCCTCCTCCCCTCCTCCCTCTCTTTCCCCTCCTCTCCTCCCCTCCGTCTTTCCCCTCCTCCTCCTCCTCTCCTCCCTCTCTTTCCCCTCCTCTCCTCCCCCTCCGTCTTTCCCCTCCTCCTCCTCCTCCCCCTCCGTCTTTCCCCTCCCCTCCTCCCTCTCTTTCCCCTCCTCTCCTCCCCTCCGTCTTTCCCCTCCTCCCCTCCCCTCGCAATGAGGCAGCTCTCCTCCCCTCCGTCTTTCCCCTCCACCTCTTCTCCCCCTCCCTCTCTTTCCCCTCCTCTCTCCTCCCCCTCCGTCTTTCCCCTCCTCCTCCTCTTCTCCCCTTCCCTCTCTTTCCCCTCCTCTCCTCCCCCTCCGTCTTTCCCCTCCTCCTCCTCCTCCCCCTCTCTCTCTTTCCCCTCCTCTCCTCCCCCTCCGTCTTTCCCCTCCTCCTCCTCTCCCCCTCCCTCTCTTTCCCCTCCTCTCCTCCCCCTCCGTCTTTCCGCTCCTCCTCCTCTTCTCCCCTTCCCTCTCTTTCCCCTCCTCTCCTCCCCCTCCGTCTTTCCGCTCCTCCTCCTCCTCTCCCCCTCTCTCTCTTTCCCCTCCTCTCCTCCCCCTCCGTCTTTCCCCTCCTCCTCCTCTCCCCCTCCCTCTCTTTCCCCTCCTCTCCTCCCCCTCCGTCTTTCCCCTCCTCCTCCTCTTCTCCCCTTTCCTCTCTTTCCCCTCCTCTCCTCCCCCTCCGTCTTTCCCCTCCTCCTCCTCTCCCCCTCCCTCTCTTTCCGCTCCTCCTCTCCCTCGCAATGAGGCAGCTCTCCTCCCCCCTCCCTCTCTTTCCCCTCCTCCCCTCCCTCGCAATGAGGCAGCTCTCCTCCCCCTCCCTCTCTTTCCCCTCCTCCTCCTCTCCTCCCCCTCCCTCTCTTTCCCCTCCTCTCCCCCTCCTCCCCTCCCTCGCAATGAGGCAGCTCTCCCTCCCCTTCCCTCTCTTTCCCCTCCTCCCTCTCCTCCCCCTCCCTCTCTTGCCCTCCTCCTCTCCTCCCCCTCCGTCTTTCCCCTCCGTCTTTCCCCTCCTCCTCCTCCCCCTCCTCCTCCTCCCCCTCCCTCTCTTTCCCCCCTCCTCCTCTCCTGCCCCTCCCTCTCTTTCCCCTCCTCCTCCTCTCCTCTCCCCCTCCCTCTCTTTCCCCTCCTCCTCCTCTCCCCCCCTCTCTTTCCCCTCCTCCTCTTCTCCCCCTCCCTCTCTTTCCCCTCCTCCTCTCCTCCTCCCTCTCTTTCCCCTCCTCTCCTCCCCTCCCTTTCTTTCCCCTCCTCCCCCTCCCTCTCTTTCCCCTCCTCCTCCTCTCCCCCTCCGTCTCTTTCCCCTCCTCCTCCTCTCACACTGTTTACGTGAAGTGATTCCTTGGCAGTGAGACTCTGCCGACTGATTAACTCCAGCAGATGGAGTGAGCAGATCTCTCTCTTCCTCCTTCTCTCGCTCCATTTCTCTCTCCGTCTCTCTCTCTCTCTCTCTCTCTCTCTCTCTCTGTCTCTCTCTCTCTCTCTCAGTCTGTCTCTCTTTCCACCCTGTGTGTTCCCTCATGCCCCATTTGGAGTGGACAACACACACCCGCTTTTGTGTCTCCACTGCGTGAGTTCGACTGAGTGTGAGCGTTAGGCGTCTCTACTGAGTGTGAGCGCTAGGCGTCTCTACTGAGTGTGAGACTTTGAGCGGTAGCTGAGCAGACTGCAGGACACATTTGCTCCCTGTCAGCTTGTCTCTAAGTGGACTCACTGACTGGATCATCCCACTGATTCCCCACCTACAGGTATGGTGTCAGTCTGTGTGTTTATTGTTGAGACTAATTTACTTCAATTAAAGTGTGTGTGTCGTGTTGCTAGGTTCTCTCAAGTAAGTGTGTGTGTGTGTTCAGTAGGTATGTTTGTTCAATATGTCTGTGTGTTCAATATGTCTGTGTGTTCAACATGGCTGTCTTCAATAAGTCTGTTTTCAATATGGCTGTGTTCAATAAGTCTGTTTTCAATATGGCTGTGTTCAATAGGTCTGTGTGTTCAATAGGTCTGTGTGTTCAATAGGTCTGTGTGTTCAATAAGTCTGTGTGTTCAATAAGTCTGTGTGTTCAATAGGTCTGTGTGTTCAATAAGTCTGTGTGTTCAATAAGTCTGTGTGTTCAATAAGTCTGTGTGTTCAATAGGTCTATGTGTTCAATAAGTCTGTGTGTTCAATAAGTCTGTGTGTTCAATAAGTCTGTGTGAGCTTGTCTCAGAGTTCCCGTGCTTGTCTCAGAGTTCCCGTGCTTGTCTCAGAGATCCCGAGCTTGTCTCAGAGTTCCCGAGCTCGTCTCAGAGCAGCGCGAAACTGTGCTAAAATAGTTGTAGGCTTTTGCTTCTAACTTCAATATCCTCTTTAAATAAATAAGACCTACACCATTTTTAACAATATATCTACAAATATGTTTTTCAATGATGTGACTCTCCGCCAATAATTACATTTAGTGGATTGGAGGACTCTATATTAATATCTAAGGGGCTTTTTCTGTTAGGATCTATGAGAATATCTGAGAATATCTAAGGGGCTTTTTCTGTTAGGATCTATGAGAATATCTGAGAATATCTAAGGGGCATTTTCTGTTAGGATCTATGAGAATATCTGAGAATATCTAAGGGGCATTTTCTGTTAGGATCTATGAGAATATCTGAGAATATCTAAGGGGCATTTTCTGTTAGGATCTATGAGAATATCTGAGAATATCTAAGGGGCATTTTCTGTTAGGATCTATGAGAATATCTAAGGGGCATTTTCTGTTAGGATCTATGAGAATATCTGAGAATATCTCAGGGGCATTTTCTGTTAGGATCTATGAGAATATCTGAGAATATCTAAGGGGCTTTTTCTGTTAGGATCTATGAGGATATCTGAGAATATCTAAGGGGCATTTTCTGTTAGGATCTATGAGAATATCTGAGAATATCTAAGGGGCATTTTCTGTTAGGATCTATGAGAATATCTGAGAATATCTAAGGGGCTTTTTCTGTTAGGATCTATGAGAATATCTGAGAATAAAAAAGGGGCTTTTATATAATTCTAAATGAATTAATAACAATAATTGCTTTGTTTAAAAAGTAACAATATTTGGGAGATTTCGTTTTCATTAAACCTAGAGTGAGTGAGAAAAAGGCCATTCTTGAACATGGGGTGAGACATTCTCACTCATTTGTAAATAACGGCAGTTTGTTATTTAGAATTATTTATTTCTGGAGAAACCTAACTTGATTATTTAACAGACATCACGTGCTTATATTCAGTCAACACATATTTTAAGAATATCATGGAATATTTGAAAATGTTCTTATATTCATGCTTGTCTCAGAGCAGCGTGAAACAGTGCTGATATAGACATCCACAGTGGGAAGTCTACGTATTCTGTGTCCGCTCGTGGTATTTCTCTTCCGTTACACATCCTTGGAATAGCAGAACAGCATAACGGGCTGTGCCTGGTGAGCAGTTGGTCAAGTTCTGTTGTCAGAAGAGGAATGGAAATGTCAGGGTGAACCGACGACCTGATGAACCCGTCAGGTATGTTGACTCTGCCTGTCACAGCTGGAGTTCCAGGGCTCACAGGTGTGCCTGGCGTGGGCTGTGACACGGGTTCCGTTCCTCGCCCTTTTCAACGCGTGAGTGAGTCAACAATTACAATGATTCGTCTGACAAACAAATAACCTCGCGTCCTGCAGGCCCAGGCATGGATCAAAGCTGGCCAGACATTCAATAACATCTTCACAGACCAATCAACCGTGACCTTTGAGCAATTTGCTCCAAATTGCTACAGAACAAAAGGAAGAAGATCAAGAAGATTAACGAAAGCATAAAGATGTTGATGAAGAAATGCTGTTTTGAGTTAGAAATGTAACACTTTAGAGGACTTAAGCATGGAATACATTGCAAGTTGAGGGATTTTCACAACAGTAGCCGGGCTATAAAAAGTATATTGTCCTGCTAATAGGAAACATTTGCATGATGGGCTACATCTTTTATTGTAACCACAATGTCACACATCATTTGTATCTCTACCTTTCCAATTACTTTTAGAGTTTGGGATTTACAAATGTGTGCTTTTAATTATTAGTTACATTGTTTTAGTTTCGAACGTGCAAACTTTTTTTCTTTAAATGATTGTTTTATGTAGGATGCTACATTTTGGACCGGTTGCATTTGTAAGTTGGACTCATTTAAAAAAAAAACGACTTTTATGAGGCTGTAAAGTCTCATAGCCTACCTCAGACAGTTAACTTATTTTATATAGGTCTAGGTTCCGAAGAAATAAACTCAACTGTTGTTTTTTTCCCCCAGAACATTAACCGTGTTTAGATAGATACATAGGTAGATGTGGAAAGATAAATACAAATGATTTGTTGCAAGTTGGGGAGGGAGTGGGGTTCACACCTAGCTCGGCTATTATACAATTCTTTAGTAAAGGTTGAATGGTCTATTATTAATAGCCCATCCTGCTACGCTAATAATAATACTTTCCCTCCTTTGCACGTTAAAGATTCCAATTGATGACGTATTTTTAGCCACAATCGGCCCCAACCCCAATGAATACATTTGGGCACAGTCGATAGCATGCTGGACTTCGGGTTAGATTGTTGAGGGTTAGAAACCTGCTCGTTTCATTACAGTATTATGCTGGTCTCAGAGCAAATAGCCTGGATTGTTACTCCCATCTGCTTCCTCTCTCTCTTCCACGAGTCATTCAGCACGCTTCTGGGCGTGCTGGCAGGATGTACTGACTTTTATTCTGTACATATGAATTACAAATCAGCCTTTGCAGAGATACAATGTATAACCATTGATGTCCCAGGAGCAGGAGTGGTAAACACTGTTGAAGTGTATAACTGTAATACATACAGACTCAGCACCATTCTAAGACTGGAATGTGATACTCCTGGTATTGGATAAAGAACTAGAACAAGATAAGGTAAAGAATGGAGTTTGATACTCCTGGTATTGGATAAAGAACTAGAACAAGATAAGGTAAAGAATGGAGTTTGATACTCCTGGTATTGGATAAAGAACTAGAACAAGATAAGGTAAAGAATGGAGTTTGATACTCCTGGTATTGGATAAAGAACAAGATAAGGTAAAGAATGGAGTTTGATACTCCTGGTATTGGATAAAGAACTAGAACAAGATAAGGTAAAGAATGGAGTTTGATACTCCTGGTATTGGATAAAGAACTAGAACAAGATAAGGTAAAGAATGGAGTTTGATACTCCTGGTATTGGATAAAGAACTAGAACAAGATAAGGTAAAGAATGGAGTTTGATACTCCTGGTATTGGATAAAGAACTAGAACAAGATAAGGTAAAGAATGGAGTTTGATACTCCTGGTATTGGATAAAGAACTAGAACAAGATAAGGTAAAGAATGGAGTTTGATACTCCTGGTATTGGATAAAGAACTAGAACAAGATAAGGTAAAGAATGGAGTTTGATACTCCTGGTATTGGATAAAGAACTAGAACAAGATAAGGTAAAGAATGGAGTTTGATACTCCTGGTATTGGATAAAGAACTAGAACAAGATAAGGTAAAGAATGGAGTTTGATACTCCTGGTATTGGATAAAGAACTAGAACAAGATAAGGTAAAGAATGGAGTTTGATACTCCTGGTATTGGATAAAGAACGAGAATAAGATAAGGTAAAGAATGGAGTTTGATACTCCTGGTATTGGATAAAGAACTAGAACAAGATAAGGTAAAGAATGGAGTTTGATACTCCTGGTATTGGATAAAGAACTAGAACAAGATAAGGTAAAGAATGGAGTTTGATACTCCTGGTATTGGATAAAGAACTAGAACAAGATAAGGTCAAGAATGGAGTTTGATACTCCTGGTATTGGATAAAGAACTAGAACAAGATAAGGTCAAGAATGGAGTTTGATACTCCTGGTATTGGATAAAGAACTAGAACAAGATAAGGTAAAGAATGGAGTTTGATACTCCTGGTATTGGATAAAGAACTAGAACAAGATAAGGTAAAGAATGGAGTTTGATACTCCTGGTATTGGATAAAGAACGAGAATAAGATAAGGTAAAGAATGGAGTTTGATACTCCTGTTATTGGATAAAGAACTAGAACAAGATAAGGTAAAGAATGGAGTTTGATACTCCTGTTATTGGATAAAGAACTAGAACAAGATAAGGTAAAGAATGGAGTTTGATACTCCTGGTATTGGATAAAGAACTAGAACAAGATAAGGTAAAGAATGGAGTTTGATACTCCTGGTATTGGATAAAGAACTAGAACAAGATAAGGTAAAGAATGGAGTTTGATACTCCTGGTATTGGATAAAGAACTAGAACAAGATAAGGTAAAGAATGGAGTTTGATACTCCTGGTATTGGATAAAGAACGAGAATAAGATAAGGTAAAGAATGGAGTTTGATACTCCTGGTATTGGATAAAGAACTAGAACAAGATAAGGTAAAGAATGGAGTTTGATACTCCTGGTATTGGATAAAGAACTAGAACAAGATAAGGTAAAGAATGGAGTTTGATACTCCTGGTATTGGATAAAGAACTAGAACAAGATAAGGTCAAGAATGGAGTTTGATACTCCTGGTATTGGATAAAGAACTAGAACAAGATAAGGTCAAGAATGGAGTTTGATACTCCTGGTATTGGATAAAGAACTAGAACAAGATAAGGTAAAGAATGGAGTTTGATACTCCTGGTATTGGATAAAGAACTAGAACAAGATAAGGTAAAGAATGGAGTTTGATACTCCTGGTATTGGATAAAGAACGAGAATAAGATAAGGTAAAGAATGGAGTTTGATACTCCTGGTATTGGATAAAGAACTAGAACAAGATAAGGTCAAGAATGGAGTTTGATACTCCTGGTATTGGATAAAGAACTAGAACAAGATAAGGTAAAGAATGGAGTTTGATACTCCTGGTATTGGATAAAGAACTAGAACAAGATAAGGTAAAGAATGGAGTTTGATACTCCTGGTATTGGATGAAGAACTAGAACAAGATAAGGTAAAGAATGGAGTTTGATACTCCTGGTATTGGATAAAGAACGAGAATAAGATAAGGTAAAGAATGGAGTTTGATACTCCTGGTATTGGATAAAGAACTAGAACAAGATAAGGTAAAGAATGGAGTTTGATACTCCTGGTATTGGATAAAGAACTAGAACAAGATAAGGTAAAGAATGGAGTTTGATACTCCTGGTATTGGATAAAGAACTAGAACAAGATAAGGTAAAGAATGAGGTTTGATACTCCTGGTATTGGATAAAGAACTAGAACAAGATAAGGTAAAGAATGGAGTTTGATACTCATGGTATTGGATAAAGAACTAGAACAAGATAAGGTAAAGAATGGAGTTTGATACTCCTGGTATTGGATAAAGAACGAGAATAAGATAAGGTAAAGAATGGAGTTTGATACTCCTGGTATTGGATAAAGAACTAGAACAAGATAAGGTAAAGAATGGAGTTTGATACTCCTGGTATTGGATAAAGAACTAGAACAAGATAAGGTAAAGAATGGAGTTTGATACTCCTGGTATTGGATAAAGAACTAGAACAAGATAAGGTAAAGAATGGAGTTTGATACTCCTGGTATTGGATAAAGAACTAGAACAAGATAAGGTAAAGAATGGAGTTTGATACTCCTGGTATTGGATAAAGAACGAGAATAAGATAAGGTAAAGAATGGAGTTTGATACTCCTGGTATTGGATAAAGAACTAGAACAAGATAAGGTAAAGAATGGAGTTTGATACTCCTGGTATTGGATAAAGAACTAGAACAAGATAAGGTAAAGAATGGAGTTTGATACTCCTGGTATTGGATAAAGAACTAGAACAAGATAAGGTAAAGAATGGAGTTTGATACTCCTGGTATTGGATAAAGAACTAGAACAAGATAAGGTAAAGAATGGAGTTTGATACTCCTGGTATTGGATAAAGAACTAGAACAAGATAAGGTAAAGAATGGAGTTTGATACTCCTGGTATTGGATAAAGAACTAGAACAAGATAAGGTAAAGAATGGAGTTTGATACTCCTGGTATTGGATAAAGAACGAGAATAAGATAAGGTAAAGAATGGAGTTTGATACTCCTGGTATTGGATAAAGAACGAGAATAAGATAAGGTAAAGAATGGAGTTTGATACTCCTGGTATTGGATATGACTGAAGGAAACGTGCTAAAATAGAGATTTTCGGAAATTAAACTTTATGACCGAAAAATATGTACAATCGTTTGTCTCTACATTAACTAACATATTCCTCTCAATTCTACACGTTTTGTTTGACTCGTTATCTAACTAATCTAATCTATATCCTGACTGTTGTTGGTAGAGTATATCAGATCGGTGTGATCTTTATTTAATCTAATCTATATCCTGACTGTTGTTGGCAGAGTATATCAGATCGGTGTGATCTTTATTTAATGTAATCTATATCCTGACTGTTGTTGGCAGAGTATATCAGATCTGTGTGATCTTTATCTAACTAATCTAATCTATATCCTGACTGTTGTTGGCAGAGTATATCAGATCTGTGTGATCTTTATCTAACTAATCTAATCTATATCCTGACTGTTGTTGGCAGAGTATATCAGATCTGTGTGATCTTTATCTAACTAATCTAATCTATATCCTGACTGTTGTTGGCAGAGTATATCAGATCTGTGTGATCTTTATCTAACTAATCTAATCTATATCCTGACTGTTGTTGGCAGAGTATATCAGATCTGTGTGATCTTTATCTAACTAATCTAATCTATATCCTGACTGTTGTTGGCAGAGTATATCAGATCTGTGTGATCTTTATCTAACTAATCTAATCTATATCCTGACTGTTGTTGGCAGAGTATATCAGATCTGTGTGATCTTTATCTAACTAATCTAACTAATCTAATCTATATCCTGACTGTTGTTGGCAGAGTATATCAGATCGGTGTGATCTTTATCTAACTAATCTAATCTATATCCTGACTGTTGTTGGCAGAGTATGTCAGATCGGTGTGATCTTTATTTAATCTAATCTATATCCTGACGGTTGTTGGCAGAGTATGTCAGATCTGTGTGATCTTTCTTTAATGTAATCTATATCCTGACTGTTGTTGGCAGAGTATCCCACATGTCCTCAGAGAGAAGTTGGCTGAAACACAAACAGACCTGGGACAATGCAGGTTAGATTCAGAGTTTTTTTTTAGACTCTGTGTAAACTTGATCATAACATGACTATTTTTTTCATAGTAGGTTATGATATCATAATGATGGTCAGAGAGGAGTTGGCTAAAGTACAAAACACATACATACCTGTCCTCTGTCTAATTGTTATGCCGTACAACAATTGTCATGAACATTGGAAAAACCCTCAGGGTAGTTTCCATAAAAATGGCTTCTTTCCTTCCTCACTCTTCATATACCAACTACCCGTTAATACATAATACCTACTGCCAATCTCAATGGAAATCAGACTAAACATTATTTGCAGGTCAATAATATAATAATAATATATTTCATGTACAATATACCATTTAGCAGACACTTTGCAGCAGAGCGACTTACAGAAGTGCGTACTGTCTTCAGTACTCCAATGGGAACAACGGCTGTGGACAGATGAGGACCATATAGCCTGTTCTTTCTAAGATGAAAAGGTCTGGTTACTTGCTGATCCAGCAAATTACAAAACACTTTGTTTGTTCTTTTTTTGAATTTGATATATCTCTCTCTCTCTCTATATATATATATATATCACAGTCTTTTTAGCATTCCTGATATGACTGTGGTGCAGAAGTAAGAACTTATGACCTATGACTGTGAAAGGAAGTAGATGCTGTGTCTGGAAAATATTGTGTTCTTAGTGTCGCAACACAAACAACAGAATAGTTTTAGAAAGAGGAAGCCTTCAGGGGGCATATATGTAAGTATTCTAATAACCCAGTCTAATAACCCAGTCTAATAACCCAGTCTAATAACCCAGTCTAATAGCCCAGTCTAATAACCCAGTCTAATAACCCAGTCTAATAACCCAGTCTAATAACCCAGTCTAATAACCCAGTCTAATAACCCAGTCTAATAGCCCAGTCTAATAACCCAGTCTAATAACCCAGTCTAATAGCCCAGTCTAATAACCCAGTCTAATAACCCAGTCTAATAACCCAGTCTAATAACCCAGTCTAATAGCCCAGTCTAATAACCCAGTCTAATAACCCAGTCTAATAACCCAGTCTAATAACCCAGTCTAATAGCCCAGTCTAATAACCCAGTCTAATAACCCAGTCTAATAGCCCAGTCTAATAACCCAGTCTAATAGCCCAGTCTAATAACCCAGTCTAATAACCCAGTCTAATAGCCCAGTCTAATAGCCCAGTCTAATAACCCAGTCTAATAACCCAGTCTAATAGCCCAGTCTAATAACCCAGTCTAATAGCCCAGTCTAATAGCCCAGTCTAATAACCCAGTCTAATAACCCAGTCTAATAACCCAGTCTAATAACCCAGTCTAATAACCCAGTCTAATAGCCCAGTCTAATAACCCAGTCTAATAACCCAGTCTAATAACCCAGTCTAATAACCCAGTCTAATAACAGTCTAATAACCCAGTCTAATAACCCAGTCTAATAACTAATAACCAGTCTAATAGCCCAGTCTAATAACCCAGTCTAATAGCCCAGTCTAATAACCCAGTCTAATAACCCAGTCTAATAACCCAGTCTAATAGCCCAGTCTAATAACCCAGTCTAATAGCCCAGTCTAATAACCCAGTCTAATAACCCAGTCTAATAGCCCAGTCTAATAACCCAGTCTAATAACCCAGTCTAATAGCCCAGTCTAATAGCCCAGTCTAATAACCCAGTCTAATAACCCAGTCTAATAACCCAGTCTAATAACCCAGTCTAATAGCCCAGTCTAATAACCCAGTCTAATAGCCCAGTCTAATAACCCAGTCTAATAACCCAGTCTAATAACCCAGTCTAATAGCCCAGTCTAATAACCCAGTCTAATAACCCAGTCTAATAACCCAGTCTAATAGCCCAGTCTAATAACCCAGTCTAATAACCC
This sequence comes from Oncorhynchus keta, assembly GCF_023373465.1. NCBI lineage: Eukaryota > Metazoa > Chordata > Actinopteri > Salmoniformes > Salmonidae > Oncorhynchus > Oncorhynchus keta. Next base: position 73,050,826 of record NC_068455.1, on the reverse strand, counting down.
AGTCTAATAGCCCAATAGCCCAGTCTAATAGCCCAGTCTAATAACCCAGTCTAATAACCCAGTCTAATAACCCAGTCTAATAACCCAGTCTAATAACCCAGTCTAATAACCCAGTCTAATAGCCCAGTCTAATAGCCCAGTCTAATAACCCAGTCTAATAGTCTAATAACCAGTCTAATAACCCAGTCTAATAGCCCAGTCTAATAGCCCAGTCTAATAACCCAGTCTAATAACCCAGTCTAATAGCCCAGTCTAATAACCCAGTCTAATAACCCAGTCTAATAGCCCAGTCTAATAGCCCAGTCTAATAACCCAGTCTAATAACCCAGTCTAATAACCCAGTCTAATAACCCAGTCTAATAACCCAGTCTAATAACCCAGTCTAATAACCCAGTCTAATAACCCAGTCTAATAACCCAGTCTAATAGCCCAGTCTAATAGCCCAGTCTAATAACCCTGTATAAAAACCCAGTCTAATAGCCCAGTCTAATAGCCCAGTCTAATAGCCCAGTCTAATAACCCAGTCTAATAACCCAGTCTAATAACCCAGTCTAATAACCCAGTCTAATAACCCAGTCTAATAGCCCAGTCTAATAACCCAGTCTAATAACCCAGTCTAATAACCCAGTCTAGTAACCCAGTCTAATAACCCAGTCTAATAACCCAGTCTAATAGCCCAGTCTAATAACCCAGTCTAATAACCCAGTCTAATAGCCCAGTCTGTATGTGCTAGTGTCTATGTAAATATTGTTTGCATTACTTTCAGAATGACAGCCTTTTCGACAGATGAAGAAATTATAGTCTACTGTTCGTACAGATCAACAGGTCTGGGTTCAGTAAGTGTAACTAACAGAATCGGTGACATCTGGAAGCTATCAGGGGGTATTTCAGGCTCAGTATACTGTTATCAGTCGTCATCTGTATGACATAGCTCTCTAATCCAGGTTACATAGCTGGACCTCATCAAACAGAAACACGATGACTCTGTCCCAAATAGCACCCTGTTCCTTATATAGTGTAGTAGTGCTGACCAGAGTGCCTAGTGCAACATGTAAGGGACACAGTCTACTCCCGCGAAACAGAACACGAGAGACGGCTAGCTTTTGAAAAACATAGCATGGTAAGGTGATAGGTCACGTAAAACGTCAAGGTTTATCTAATGTTTTTCGGACCTAAAAAAATGCTGAGATGTGTCCATGTTTCATGCCTGTTGTCTAACTATAGTCTATGCCTCTGTGGAGTGAACTATCAATGATCTATACAATAGTCTGGGGCAGTAGAGGAGAGAAAGGAGAGAATAGAGGAGAGGAGAGAATAGAGGAGAGAATAGAGGAGAGAATAGAGGAGAGAATAGAGGAGAGAATAGAGGAGAGAACAGAGGAGAGAATAGAGGAGAGAACAGAGGACAGAACAGAGGAGAGAATAGAGGAGAGAATAGAGGAGAGAGGAGAGGAGAGAGGAGAAGAGAGAATAGAGGAGAGGAGAGAACAGAGGAGAGAATAGAGGAGAGAAAGGAGAGAATAGAGGAGAGAATAGAGGAGAGGAGAGAATAGAGGAGAGAATAGAGGAGAGAAAGGAGAGAATAGAGGAGAGAATAGAGGAGAGAAAGGAGAGAATAGAGGAGAGAATAGAGGAGAGAATAGAGGAGAGAAAGGAGAGAATAGAGGAGAGGAGAGAATAGAGGAGAGAAAGGAGAGAATAGAGGAGAGAATAGAGGAGAGAAAGGAGAGAATATAGGAGAGAATAGAGGAGAGAAAGGAGAGAATAGAGGAGAGAAAGGAGAGAATAGAGGAGAGGAGAGAATAGAGGAGAGAATATAGGAGATAAAGAAGGAGAGAATAGAGGAGAGAATAGAGGAGAGAACAGAGGAGAGAATAGAGGAGAGAATAGAGGAGAGAGGAGAGGAGAGAGGAGAGAGGAGAGGAGAGAATAGGGGAGATAATAGAATAGAGGAGAGAATATAGGAGAGAAAGAAGGAGAGAATAGAGGAGAGAATAGAGGAGAGAATAGAGGAGAGAACAGAGGAGAGAACAGAGGAGAGAATAGAGGAGAGAACAGAGGAGAGAATAGAGGAGAGAGGGAGAGGAGAGGAGAGAGGAGAGGAGAGAGGAGAGGAGAGGAGAGGAGAGGAGAGGAGAGAATAGAGGAGAGAAGAGAGGAGAGAAGAGAGGAGAGAATAGAGGAGAGAATAGAGGAGAGAATAGAGGAGAGAATGGAGGAGAGAATAGAGGAGAGAATAGCGAGAATAGAGGAGAGAATATAGGAGAGAAAGAAAGAGAGAATAGAGGAGAGAGGAGAGGAGAGAATAGAATAGAGGAGAGAATAGAGGAGGGAGGAGAGGAGAGAATAGAGGAGAGAATAGAGGAGAGAGGAGAGGAGAGAGGAGAGGAGAGAGGAGAGAATAGAGGAGAGGAGAGAATAGAATAGAGAGAATAGAGGAGAGAGGAGAGAGGAGAGGAGAGAATAGAGGAGAGGAGAGGAGAGGAGAGGAGAGGAGAGGAGAGGAGAGGGGTCTATAGTTAGTCTACAGTTAGTCCACAGTTAGTCCACAGTTACAGTTAGTCTACAGTTACAGTTAGTCTACAGTTACAGTTAGTCTACAGTTACAGTTAATCTACAGTTAGTCTACAGTTACAGTTAGTTAAAGTTAGTCTACAGTTACAGTTAGTCTACAGTTACAGTTAGTCTACAGTTAGTCTACAGTTAGTCTACAGTTACAGTTAGTCTACAGTTAAAGTTAGTCTACAGTTACAGTTAGTCTACAGTTAGTCTACAGTTACAGTTAGTTAAAGTTAGTCTACAGTTACAGTTAGTCTACAGTTAGTCTACAGTTACAGTTAGTCTACAGTTAGTCTACAGTTACAGTTAGTCTACCGTTAGTCTACAGTTACAGTTAGTCTACAGTTACAGTTAGTCTACAGTTACAGTTAGTCTACAGTTAGTCTACAGTTACAGTTAGTCTACAGTTACAGTTAGTCTACAGTTACAGTTTGTCTACAGTTAGTCTACAGTTACAGTTAGTCTACAGTTAGTCTACAGTTACAGTTAGTCTACAGTTACAGTTAGTCTACAGTTAGTCTGCAGTTACAGTTAGTCTACAGTTACAGTTAGTCTACAGTTAGTCTACAGTTACAGTTAGTCTACAGTTAGTCTACAGTTACAGTTAGTCTACAGCTACAGTTAGTCTACAGTTAGTCTACAGTTACAGTTAGTCTACAGTTACAGTTAGTTAAAGTTAGTCTGCAGTTACAGTTAGTCTACAGTTAGTTAAGGTTAGTCTACAGTTAGTTAAGGTTAGTCTACAGTTACAGTTAGTATACAGTTAGTCTACAGTTACAGTTAGTTAAGGTTAGTCTACAGTTAGTCTACAGTTACAGTTAGTCTACAGTTAGTCTACAGTTACAGTTAGTCTACAGTTACAGTTAGTCTACAGTTAGTCTACAGTTACAGTTAGTTAAAGTTAGTCTACAGTTACAGTTAGTCTACAGTTACAGTTAGTTAAGGTTAGTCTACAGTTACAGTTGGTTAAAGTTAGTCTACAGTTACAGTTAGTCTACAGTTACAGTTAGTTAAAGTTAGTCTGCAGTTACAGTTAGTCTACAGTTAGTTAAGGTTAGTCTACAGTTAGTTAAGGTTAGTCTACAGTTAGTTAAGGTTAGTCTACAGTCACAGTTAGTCTACAGTTACAGTTAGTCTACAGTTAGTCTACAGTTACAGTTAGTCTACAGTTAGTCTACAGTTAGTCTATAGTTAATCTATAGTTACAGTTAGTCTATAGTTAATCTACAGTTACAGTTAGTCTACAGATATAGTTAGTCTATAGTTACAGTTAGTCTACAGTTACAGTTAGTCTATAGTTAGTCTACAGTTAGTCTATAGTTAGTCTACAGTTAGTCTATAGTTAGTCTACAGTTACAGTTAGTCTTGACTTAGTCTACAGTTACAGTTAGTCTACAGTTACAGTTAGTCTATAGTTAGTCTACAGTTAGTCTACAGTTAGTCTTTAGTTCGTATACAGTTACAGTTAGTCTACAGTTACAGTTAGTTTATAGTTAGTATACAGTTAGTCTACAGTTAGTCTACAGTTACAGTTAGTTAAAGTTAGTCTACAGTTACAGTTAGTTTATAGTTAGTCTATAGTTAGTCTACAGTAAGTCTATAGGTGGCCTATAGTTAGTCTTTAGTTAGTCTACAGTTACAGTTAGTCTACAGTTAGTCTACAGTTAGTCTACAGTTAGTCTATAGTTAGTCTATAGTTAGTCTACAGTTAGTCTATAGTTAGTCTACAGTTAGTCTATAGTTAGTCTACCGTTAGTCTATAGTTAGTCTACAGTTAGTCTATAGTTAGTCTATAGTTAGTATGCAGTTAGTATACAGTTAGTCTACAGTTAGTCTACCGTTAGTCTATAGTTAGTCTACAGTTAGTCTATAGTTAGTCTATAGTTAGTCTACAGTTAGTATACAGTTAGTCTACAGTTAGTCTACAGTTAGTCTACAGTAAGTCTATAGGTGGTCTATAGTTAGTCTATAGTTAGTCTACAGTAAGTCTATAGGTGGTCTATAGTTAGTCTTTAGTTAGTCTACAGTTACAGTTGGTCTTTTATTTTTATTTTATTTCACCTTTATTTAACCAGTTAGGCAAGTTGAGAACAAGTTCTCATTTACAATTGCGACCTGGCCAAGATAAAGCAAAGCAGTTCGACAGATACAACGACACAGAGTTACACATGGAGTAAAACAAACATACAGTCAATAATACAGTATAAACAAGTCTATATACAATGTGAGCAAATTAGGTGAGAAGGGAGGTAAAGGCAAAAAAGGCCATGGTGGCAAAGTAAATACAATATAGCAAGTAAAACACTGGAATGGTAGTTTTGCAATGGAAGAATGTGCAAAGTAGAAATAAAAATAATGGGGTGCAAAGGAGCAAAATAAATAAATAAATTAAATACAGTTGGGAAAGAGGTAGTTGTTTGGGCTAAATTATAGGTGGGCTATGTACAGGTGCAGTAATCTGTAAAATGCTCTGACAGTTGGTGCTTAAAGCTAGTGAGGGATAAGTGTTTCCAGTTTCAGAGATTTTTGTAGTTCGTTCCAGTCATTGGCAGCAGAGAACTGGAAGGAGAGGCAGCCAAAGAAAGAATTGGTTTTGGGGGTGATTAGAGAGATATACCTGCTAGGTCTACAGTTAGTTAGTCTACAGTTAGTATGCAGTTAGTATACAGTTAGTCTACAGTTAGTCTATGGTTACAGTTAGTCTATAGGTGGTCTATAGTTAGTCTACAGTACCAGTTAGTCTACAGTTAGTTAAAGTTAGTCTACAGTTTGTTAATGTTAGTTAAAGTTAGTCTACAGTACCAGTTAGTTACAGTTAGTCTACAGTTACAGTTAGTCTACAGTTAGTTCAAGTTAGTCTACCGTTACAGTTAGTTTACAGTTAGTTAGTCTACAGTTAGTTAAAGTTAGTTTTCAGTTAGTTAAGGTTAGTCTACAGTTAGTTAAAGTTAGTCTAGAGTTACAGTTAGTCTACAGTTAGTTAGTCTAGAGTTACAGTTAGTCTACAGTTACAGTTCGTCTATAGTTACAGACAGAGCTGTTAGTCTGAAGTTAGTCTATAGTTAGTCTACAGTTACAGTTAGTCTATAGTTAGTCTACAGTTGTCTATATTTAGTCTATAGTTAGTTTACAGTTACAGACCGAGTTTGTTATCCTACAGTTTCACAAAGTGAGCACACACACACACTGAGGCTGAGACACAGAGGCTGCCACTGTTACTTCTGATGGTTAGAGAGAGGAATCAGGCCACCTGAACAGATCCCTAAAATAACCATACCTTTAATGCAGCTCTCTTTTCTCTCCTCATGAAGGAAAGAAGGGGATACCTAGTCAGTTGAACAACTGGATGCATCTTCCACATTTAATCCAACCCCTCTGAATCAGAGAGGTGCGGGGGGCTGCCTAAATCGACACCCACAGCACCCAGGGGACAGTGGGTTAACTGCCTTGCTCAGGGGCAGAATGACAGATGTTTACTTTGTCAGCTCGGGGATTCGATCCAAGAACCATTCAGTTACTGGCCCACCGCTCTAACCACTACACTACCTGCCGCCCCTACACTCTAACCACTACACTACCTGCCGCCCCTACACTCTAACCACTAGGCTACCTGCCGCCCCTACACTCTAACCACTAGGCTACCTGCCGCCCCTACACTCTAACCACTAGGCTACCTGCCGCCCCTACACTCTAACCACTAGGCTACCTGCCGCCCCTACACTCTAACCACTAGGCTACCTGCCGCCCCTACACTCTAAGCACTAGACGACCTGCCGCCCCTACACTCTAACCACTAGGCTACCTGCCTCCCCTACACTCTAACCACTAGGCTACCTGCCGCCCCTACACTCTAACCACTAGGCTACCTGCTGCCCCTACACTCTAACCACTAGGCTACCTGCCGCCCCTACACTCTAACCACTAGGCTACCTGCCGCCCCTACACTCTAACCACTAGGTTACCTGTCTCCCCTACACTCTAACCACTAGGCTACCTGCCGCCCCTACACTCTAACCACGAGGCTACCTGCCGCCCCTACACTCTAACCACTAGACTACCTGCCGCCCCTACACTCTAACCACTAGGCTACCTGCCGCCCCTACACTCGAACCACGAGGCTACCTGCCGCCCATACACTCTAACCACTAGACTACCTACTGCCCCTACACTCTAACCATTAGTCCACTTGTATACACGTCCTCTGTTTGTCTGGGCATGAAAACTATAGTAGTCAGGCTTTTTAAAATTGATTTCTAGAGCCATAAGCTCTCAGGTTGTCCTGAGAGAGAGAGGAAGGAAAGTGCCCATGTCTTTAGCTCACTGGCAGTTGTGTTTGCTTGAGTTGGCTCAGGTCACAGAAAACATCAACAACCAAAAAGGTCTACTTCTTTCTTTCTTTTTCTTTACTTTTTTCTTACTTTCTCTTTCTGTATTTTCTTTATTGCATTTTATACATATATATTTCTCTCTCTGTCTCTCTGTCTCTCTCTGTCTGTCTCTCTCTCTCTCGCTCTGTCTGTCTCTCTCTCTCTCTCGCTCTGTCTTTCTCTGTCTGTCTCTCTCTCTCTCGCTCTGTCTTTCTCTCTCTCTCTCTCTCTCTCTCTCTCTGTCTCTGTCAATTCAATTTAATTCAATTCAAGGGCTTTATTGGCATGGGAAACGTGTTAACATTGCCAAAGCAAGTGAGGTAGACAACATACAAAGTGAATATATAAAGTGAAAAACAACAAAAATTAACAGTAAACATTACACATACAGAAGTTTCAAAACAGTAAAGACATTACAAATGTCATATTATATATATATACAGTGTTTTAACAATGTACAAATGGTTAAAGGACACAAAATAAAATAAATAAGCATAAATATGGGTTGTATTTACAATGGTGTTTGTTCTTCACTGGTTGCCCTTTTCTCGTGGCAACAGGTCACAAATCTTGCTGCTGTGATGGCACACTGTGGTATTTCACCCAGTAGATATGGGAGTTTTTCAAAATTGGATTTGTTTTCGAATTCATTGAATCTGTGTAATCTGAGGGAAATATGTCTCTCTAATATGGTCATACATTGGGCAGGAGGTTAGGAAGTGCAGCTCAGTTTCCACCTCATTTTGTGGGCAGTGAGCACATAGCCTGTTTTCTCTTGAGAGCCATGTCTGCCTACGGCGGCCTTTCTCAATAGCAAGGTTATGCTCACTGAGTCTGTACATAGTCAAAGCTTTCCTTAATTTTCGGTCAGTCACAGTGGTCAGGTATTCTGCCGCTGTGTACTCTCTGTGTAGGGCCAAATAGCATTCTAGTTTGCTCTGTTTTTTTGTTAATTCTTTCCAATGTGTTAAGTAATTATCTTTTTGTTTTCTCATGATTTGGTTGGGTCTAATGGTGCTGTTGTCCTGGGGCTCTGTAGGGTGTGTTTGTGTTTGTGAACAGAGCCCCAGGACCAGCTTGCTTAGGGGACTCTTCTCCAGGTTCATCTCTCTGTAGGTGATGGCTTTGTTATGGAAGGTTTGTGAATCGCTTCCTTTTAGGTGGTTGTAGAATTTAACAGCTCTTTTCTGGATTTTGATAATTAGTGGGTATCGGCCTAATTCTGCTCTGCATGCATTATTTGGTGTTCTACGTTGTACACTGAGGATATTTTTGCAGAATTCTGCGTGCAGAGTCTCAATTTGGTGTTTGTCCCATTTTGTAAAGTCTTGGTTGGTGAGCAGACCCCAGACCTCACAACCATAAAGGGCAATGGGCTCTATGACTGATTCAAGTATTTTTAGCCAAATCCTAATTGGTATGTTGAAATTTATGTTTCTTTTGATGGCATAGAATGCCCTTCTTGCCTTGTCTCTCAGATCGCTCACAGCTTTGTGGAAGTTACCTGTGGCGCTGATGTTTAGGCCAAGGTATGTATAGTTTTTTGTGTGCTCTAGGGCAACAGTGTCTAGATGGAATTTGTATTTGTGGTCCTGGTGACTGGACCTTTTTTGGAACACCATTATTTTGGTCTTACTGAGATTTACTGTCAGGGCCCAGGTCTGACAGAATCTGTGCATAAGATCTAGGTGCTGCTGTAGGCCCTCCTTGGTTGGTGACAGAAGCACCAGATCATCAGCAAACAGCAGGCATTTGACTTCGGATTCTAGCAGGGGGAGGCCGGGTGCTGCAGACTTTTCTAGTACCCGCGCCAATTCGTTGATATATATGTTGAAGAGGGTGGGGCTTAAGCTGCATCCCTGTCTAACCCCACGACCCTGTGTGAAGAAATGTGTGTTTTTTGCCAATTTTAACCGCACACTTGTTGTTTGTGTACATGGATTTTATAATGTCGTATGTTTTACCCCCAACACCACTTTCCATCAGTTTGTATAGCAGACCCTCATGCCAGATTGAGTCGAAGGCTTTTTTGAAATCAACAAAGCATGAGAAGACTTTGCTTTGTTTTGGTTTGTTTGGTTGTCAATTAGGGTGTGCAGGGTGAATACATGGTCTGTTGTACGGTAATTTGGTAAAAAGCCAATTTGACATTTGCTCAGTACATTGTTTTCATTGAGGAAATGTACGAGTCTGCTGTTAATAATAATGCAGAGGATTTTCCCAAGGTTACTGTTGACACATTCCACGGTAGTTATTTGGGTCAAATTTGTCTCCACTTTTGTGGATTGGGGTGATCAGTCCTTGGTTCCAAATATTGGGGAAGACGCCAGAGCTAAGTATGATGTTAAAGAGTTTTAGTATAGCCAATTGGAATTTGTTGTCTGTATATTTGATCATTTCATTGAGGATAACATCAACACCACAGGCCTTTTAGGGTTGGAGGGTTTTTATTTTGTCCTGTAACTCATTCAATGTAATTGGAGAATCCAATGGGTTCTGGTAGTCTTTCATAGTTGAATCTAAGATCTGTATTTGATCATGTATATGTTTTTGCTCTTTATTCTTTGTTATAGAGCCAAAAAGATTGGAGAAGTGGTTTACCCATACATCTCCATTTTGGATAGATAATTCTTCGTGTTGTTGTTTGTTTAGTGTTTTCCAATTTTCCCAGAAGTGGTTAGAGTCTATGGATTCTTCAATTGCATTGAGCTGATTTCTGACATGCTGTTCCTTCTTTTTCCGTAGTGTATTGTTGTGATTCACCATAGTGAAGGCGTAGACTCAGGTTTTCCAGGTCTCTATGTTTTTGGTTGGACAGGTTTCTCAATTTCTTTTTAGATTTTTGCATTCTTCATCAAACCATTTGTCATTATTGTTAATTTTCTTCAGGTTTTATATTTTTATCTTCAGAGATTTTTAGATTTGATAGGGAAGCTGAGAGGTCAAATATACTGTTAAGATTTTCTACTGCCAAGTTTACACCTTCACTATTACAGTGGAACGTTTTACCCAGGAAATTGTCTAAAAGGGATTGAATTTGTTGTTGCCTAATTGTTTTTTGGTAGGTTTCCAAACTGCATTCCTTCCATCTATAGCATTTCTTAATGTTACTCAGTTCCTTTGGCTTTGATGCCTCATGATTGAGTATTGCTCTGTTTAAGTAGACTGTGATTTTGCTGTGGTCTGATAGGGGTGTCAGTGGGCTGACTGTGAACGCTCTGAGAGACTCTGGGTTGAGGTCAGTGATAAAGTAGTCTACAGTACTACTGCCAAGAGATGAGCTATAGGTGTACCTACCATAGGAGTCCCCTCGAAGACTACCGTTGACTATGTACATACCCTCTCTCTCTCTCTCTCTCTCTCTCTCTCTCTCTCTCTCTCTCTCTCTCTCTCTCTCTCTCTCTCTCTCTCTCTCTCTCTCTCTCTCTCTCTCTCTCTCTCTCTCTCTCTCTCTCTCTCTCTCTCTCTCTCTCTCTCTCTCTCTCTCTCTCTCTCTCTCTCTCTCTCTCTCTCTCTCTCTCTCTCTCGTAAGCAGGGGTGCATTGGTTATATTGAAGTAGTGAGAGAGGGAAGAATGACATGCCATACATGTACGTGCACGTTGAGTATGTTTATAGAAAGTCACAGTGCTAACCTGAGGTGTGACTCTGTTCTGGGTTTTTCATTTCTGTGGAAATGATTAGGCGTTACTACAATTGCCTCACAGGCGTATACTGTACATATGCACTCATACAAGTACACAAATAGCCATGTGTGTCTGTGTGTGTGTTTGTGTATGTGTATGTGTGTGTGTGTGTTCATGCCTGCATGTTCCTGTGTGTGTATGTTGCGGTTTCTTTACTATTCATTGCCTCTGTCTTCCTGTGTATGTAGTTAAGGGTCGGTTCGTCATGTGTTTTGTATTGTGTTGCTTCCTGCCATGGACTGGAACCCCTCAGAGAGATGCGGGGGGGTGGTGTTGAGTGGGAAAGGGGGAGTGAAGAGGGAAAAGAGGGGGGGGGAGAGAGAAAACAAGAAGACGGCTCATAAACTTCACCAGACAGCAGACAGAGAGGGTGAGTCCCTCGTGACAGAAATGGGGAGAGATAGAGAAAGAGAGAGAGTCCACAGCTACCAATCCAGACAGCAATAGGAGAGAATTAGAAATGACTACACTACTATAGACTACGGTCATTGTTTGAAACCCTGAATGTCTTTTCCTGAACGGATCGGTGAAACACTTTTCTGACACTATCTGTTGTTTTGGTAAATTGAGCCACCCCTTGTTGCCAGGAAACACAAAAGTCACCATGCAACCAAATATTTAGGAAGAGGTCATCATTTCCTGGAGTCTGTAAAGGAAGAAACCACGTGGAAACAAGTTAGATACAACAAACTGAGTTTCACCAAGTCAAATGAATGTATTATGTTATGTATGAATTTATTATGGGTGTATCTAAACCAACGTAGATTATTTTAATAGTGTTTTATACATCAGTTGAGGTCTCTATACGTTTCAATATGAGGTCCGATCCCTAACATGAAAGTGCATCTTATAGCTGTGTGGGCTGATATAGTCACAATGTTTGCCTTGGTGTAGTTGAGCCAATGGCCATGGGATAAGTTGAGCCATACAAATGATGACTACAATTGGTCAGTTATAAACATAATATTACATTGCAGTTTTGCATATTAACTCAAGAGGCATTTCTGTCGTTACAGAGCAGACATCAGAGGGGTTTGGGTTAAATGCGGAGGACACATTCAGTTGGACACATTCAGTTGGACACATTCAGTTGGACACATTCAGTTGTACAGCTGACTTAGGTGTCTTTCCTCTTCCATCATGTCCCATGTATACACAGAGAAAACAAGGTCTAGCCCCCCGTGAGGTTCCTGAGAGAGCTGCCATATCAAATGCAATCAAATCAAATGGAATGTGTCACATGCTTCGTAAACAACAGGTGCGGACTAACAGTGAAATGCTTACTTACCTATTTAGCAGTCTTATGGCTTGGGGGTAGAAGCTGTTCAGGGTCCTGTTAATAAGGAAGTTACTGTTGCTGTTGTTCCTGTTGCCAAGGAAGTGAGAGAAGGGAAGAAATCCATTTGAGCTGCAGAAAGACATTTACATTTACATTTAAGTCATTTAGCAGACGCTCTTATCCAGAGCGACTTACAAATTGGTGCATTCACCTTATGACATCCAGTGGAACAGCCACTTTACAAAAGAGATTAAAAAATAGACTGAATGACACCGAAGAGGCACATTGACAAAAAATAAAATGTATATCTACAGTGTGAAAGAGAGGTCATGACAGTGTGGCGGAGACACACAAGGTCTTATCTGATGACATGGAGTCTGATCTGTATAAAGAGAGGCTATGAGAGAGTAGCAGAGACACACAAGGTCTCATCTGATGACATGGAGTCTGATCTGTATAAAGAGAGGCTATGAGAGAGTAGCAGAGACACACAAGGTCTCATCTGATGACATGGAGTCTGATCTGTATAAAGAGAGGCTATGAGAGAGTAGCAGAGACACACAAGGTCTCATCTGATGTACATGGAGTCTGATCTGTATAAAGAGAGGCTATGAGAGAGTAGCAGAGACACACAAGGTCTCATCTGATGACATGGAGTCTGATCTGTATAAAGAGAGGCTATGAGAGAGTAGCAGAGACACACAAGGTCTCATCTGATGTACATGGAGTCTGATCTGTATAAAGAGAGGCTATGAGAGAGTAGCAGAGACACACAAGGTCTCATCTGATGACATGGAGTCTGATCTGTATAAAGAGAGGCTATGAGAGAGTAGCAGAGACACACAAGGTCTCATCTATGTAGTCTGTATAAAGAGAGGCTATGAGAGTAGCAAGACACACAAGGTCTCATCTGAGGCATGGAGTCTGATCTGTATAAAGAGAGGCTATGAGAGAGTAGCAGAGACACACAAGGTCTCATCATGATGTACATGGAGTCTGATCTGTATAAAGAGAGGCTATGAGAGAGTAGCAGAGACACATCTGATGACATGGTCTCATCTGATAAAGACATGGAGTCTGACACAAGGTCTGTATAAAAAGAGAGGCTATGAGAGAGTAGCAGAGACACACAAGGTCTCATCTGATGACATGGAGTCTGATCTGTATAAAGAGAGGCTATGAGAGAGTAGCAGAGACACACAAGGTCTCATCTGATGTACATGGAGTCTGATCTGTATAAAGAGAGGCTATGAGAGAGTAGCAGAGACACACAAGGTCTCATCTGATGTACATGGAGTCTGATCTGTATAAAGAGAGGCTATGAGAGAGTAGCAGAGACACACAAGGTCTCATCTGATGACATGGAGTCTGATCTGTATAAAGAGAGGCTATGAGAGAGTAGCAGAGACACACAAGGTCTCATCTGATGTACATGGAGTCTGATCTGTATAAAGAGAGGCTATGAGAGAGTAGCAGAGACACACAAGGTCTCATCTGATGACATGGAGTCTGATCTGTATAAAGAGAGGCTATGAGAGAGTAGCAGAGACACACAAGGTCTCATCTGATGACATGGAGTCTGATCTGTATAAAGAGAGGCTATGAGAGAGTAGCAGAGACACACAAGGTCTCATCTGATGACATGGAGTCTGAGCATGTAAAAAATATCTCACGGAAAAGTTTCCTGGGCTTCGTAGCCTCAAATGCAGAGAACTTGACCACGAATTGGCACATTGAAACAATGTCTCTGTCACAGACAACTGGTCAACAAATGGAAGGGTCAGTGGTGTTGAACACAGTTAAAGTCGGAAGTTTACATACACCTTAGCCAAATACATTTAAACTCAGTTTGTCACAATTCCTGACATTTAATCCTAGTAAAAATTCCCTATTTTAGGATAGTTAGGACCACCACTTTATTTTAAGAATGTGACCTGTCAGAATAATAGTAGAGAGAGTGATTTATTTCAGATTTAATTTCTTTCATCACATTCAGAAGTTTACATACACTCATTTAATATTTGCTAGCATTGCCATTAAATTGTTTAACTTGGGTCAAACATTTCGGGCAGCCTTCCACAAGCTTCCCACAATAAGTAGGGTGAATTTTGGCGCATTCCTCCTGACAGAGCTGGTGTAACTGAGTCAGGTTTGTAGGCCTCCTTGCTCACACACACCTTTTTAGTTCTGCCATTATCCATTTGGAAGACCCATTTGCGACCAAGCTTTAACTTCCTGATTGATGTCTTGAGATGTTGCTTCAGTATATCCACATAATTGTCCTCCTCGTGATGCCATCTATTTTGTGAAGTTCACCAGTCCCTCCTGCAGCAAAGCACCCCCACTACATGATGCTGCCACCCCCGTGCTTCACGGCTGGGATGGTGTTCTTCGGCTTGCAAGCCTCCCCTTTTTCCTTCAAACATAACGATGGTCATTATGGCCAAACAGTTCTATTTGTGTTTTATCAGACCAGAGGACATTTCTCCAAAAAATATTATCTTTGTAGTTGCAAACAGTAGTCTGGCTTTTTATAGCGGTTTTGGGGCAGTGGCTTCTTCCTTGCTGAGCGGCCTCACAGGTTATGACGATATAGGACTTGTTTTACTTTGGATATAGATACTTTTGTACCTGTTTCCTCCAGAATCTTCGCAAGGTCCTTTGCTGTTGTTCTGGCATTGATTTGCACTTTTTGCACCAAAGTACTTTCAACTCTAGGAGACAGAACGCGTCTCCTTCCTGCACGTATAATGGCTGCATGGTCCCATGGTGTTTATACTTGCGTACTATTGTTTGTACAGATGAATGTGGCACCTTCAGGCATTTGGAAATTGCTCCCAAGGATGAACCAGACTTGTGGAGGTCTACAATTTTTTCCTGATTTCTTTTGATTTTCCCATGATGTCAAGCAAAGAGGCACTGAGTTTGAAGGTAGGCCTTGAAATACATCCAGAGGTACACCTCCAATTGACTCAAATTATGTCAATTAGCCAATCAGAAGCTTCTAAAGCCATGACATAATTTTCTGGAATTTCCCAAGCTGTTTAAAGGCACAGTGTAGTTTATGTAAACTTAGTGTATGTAAACTTAGTTTATGTAAACTTAGTGTATGCAAACTTAGTGTATGTAAACTTAGTGTATGCAAACTTAGTGTATGTAAACTTAGTGTATGTAAACTTAGTGTATGTAAACTTAGTTTATGTAAACTTAGTTTATGTAAACTTAGTGTATGTAAACTTAGTGTATGTAAACTTAGTGTATGTAAACTTAGTGTATGTAAACTTAGTGTATGTAAACTTAGTGTATGTAAACTTAGTGTATGTAAACTTAGTGTATGTGAACTTAGTGTATGTGAACTTAGTGTATGTAAACTTAGTGTATGTAAACTTAGTTTATGTAAACTTAGTGTATGTAAACTTAGTGTATGTAAACTTAGTGTATGTAAACTTAGTGTATGTAAACTTCTGACCCACTGGAATTGTGATACAATGAATTATATGTTAAATAATCTGTAAACAATTGTTGGAAAAAATGACTTGTGTCCTGGAGAAAGTAGATGTCCTGACTGACTTGCCAAAACCATAGTTTGTTAACAAGAAATTTGTGGAGTGGTTGAAAGACAAGTTTTAATGACTTCAACCTAAGTGTATGTAAACTTCCGACTTCAACTGGATATCAGAATGTAGGCATACATTTAAGGTATACAATATACGACACCCCCATTCCATAAATTAAACTTTGACCTATTAGCATCTTCATCCACTGTCACAGGACACCTTCACCCACTGTCACAGGACACCTTCACCCACTGTCACAGGACACCTTCACCCACTGTCACAGGACACCTTCACCCACTGTGACAGGACACCTTCACCCACTGTGACAGGACACCTTCACCCACTGTGACAGGACACCTTCACCCACTGTCACAGGACACCTTCACCCACTGTCACAGGACACCTTCACCCACTGTCACAGGACACCTTCACCCACTGTCACAGGACACCTTCACCCACTGTGACAGGACACCTTCACCCACTGTCACAGGACACCTTCACCCACTGTCACAGGACACCTTCACCCACTGTCACAGGACACCTTCACCCACTGTCACAGGACACCTTCACCCACTGTCACAGGACACCTTCACCCACTGTCACATGACACCTTCAACTGTCACAGGACACCTTCACCCACTGTCACAGGACACCTTCACTCACTGTCACAGGACACCTTCACCCACTGTCACAGGACTCCTTCACCCACTGTCACAGGACATTTTCACCCACTGTGACAGGACACCTTCACTCACTGTCACAGGACTCGTTCAAACTGTCACAGGACACTTTCACCCACTGTGACAGGACACCTTCACCCACTGTCACAGGACACCTTCCCCACTGTCACAGGACACCTTCACCCACTGTCACAGGACACCTTCACCCACTGTCACAGGACACCTTCACTACTGTCACAGGACTCCTTCACCCACTGTCACAGGACTCCTAACCCACTGTCACAGGACACCTTCACCCACTGTGACAGGACACCTTCACCCACTGTTACAGGACTCTTCACCCACTGTCACAGGACACTTTCACCCACTGTTACAGGACACCTTCACCCACTGTCACAGGACTCCTTCACCCACTGTCACAGGACACCTTCACCCACTGTCACAGGACACCTTCACCCACTTACCCCAAGGCAGCCAAAGTTACCCTGTCCCTATGCTCAATGTACTACATACCGTGAGCAAGTTGTGCCCAAGAGACCCCTTATTTGGACAAGCTATGTTTTCAAACCGTTTATATTTACGTCAAATGTGATTTTCCTCCAGGGATGCAGAACCTCCTGCAGTATACGTAGATATCTGTCAGAGGGAATACTGTGTTTCCCTTGATGGAGTGATGCTAAATGTAAAAAATGGCTCAACTTACCGCACTCCCATCACATGACATGTGTGACGACCTCTGACCTTTGACTCCCGGCCCGGTCAGGCAGGTAGAGTGGTGATGACTACAGTGGAAAGCTGTTTCGGTGCTGACATGACAAACAGGGAAAATAAATTAAATGGAGAAAAAAAATTAGGGAACAGCCTGGTAACGATGGAAATGAAATGATTCATATCCCGCCAGTCATACGAGGATTCATCGGGTCACCGAACACTAATAATGGTTTATACTTGCAATAGAACAGAACCATATCATCATGAGAAAGTACACAACCTTCTAACAATGGATCCAGAATCCTGACACACAGGGGGTTCAGTACTAGCTGTAGTGATATACCAGGGGGTTCAGTACTAGCTGTAGTGATATACCAGGGGGTTCAGTACTAGCTGTAGTGATATACCAGGGGGTTCAGTACTAGCTGTAGTGATATACCAGGGGGTTCAGTACTAGCTGTAGTGATATACCAGGGGGTTCAGTACTAGCTGTAGTGATATACCAGGGGGTTCAGTACTAGCTGTAGTGATATACCAGGGGGTTCAGTATTAGCTGTAGTGATATACCAGGGGGTTCAGTACTAGCTGTAGTGATATACCAGGGGGTTCAGTACTAGCTGTAGTGATATACCAGGGGGTTCAGTACTAGCTGTAGTGATATACCAGGGGGTTCAGTACTAGCTGTAGTGATATACCAGGGGGTTCAGTATTAGCTGTAGTGATATACCAGGGGGTTCAGTACTAGCTGTAGTGATATACCAGGGGGTTCAGTACTAGCTGTAGTAATATACCAGGGGGTTCAGTACTAGCTGTAGTGATATACCAGGGGGTTCAGTATTAGCTGTAGTAATATACCAGGGGGTTCAGTACTAGCTGTAGTGATATACCAGGGGGTTCAGTACTAGCTGTAGTAATATACCAGGGGGTTCAGTACTAGCTGTAGTAATATACCAGGGGTTCAGTACTAGCTGTAGTGAAATACCAGGGGTTCAGTATTAGCTGTAGTGATATACCAGGGGTTCAGTACTAGCTGTAGTGATATACCAGGGGTTCAGTACTAGCTGTAGTGATATACCAGGGGTTCAGTACTAGCTGTAGTAATATAACAAGGGGTTCAGTACTAGCTGTAGTAATATACCAGGGGTTCAGTACTAGCTGTAGTAATATAACAACGGGTTCAGTACAAGCTGTAGTGATATACCAGGGGTTCAGTACTAGCTGTAGTAATATACCAGGGGTTCAGTACTAGCTGTAGTAATATACCAGGGGGTTCAGTACTAGCTGTAGTAATATACCAGGGGGTTCAGTATTAGCTGTAGTAATATACCAGGGGGTTCAGTACTAGCTGTAGTGATATACCAGGGGGTTCAGTACTAGCTGTAGTGATATACCAGGGGGTTCAGTACTAGCTGTAGTGATATACCAGGGGGTTCAGTACTAGCTGTAGTAATATACCAGGGGGTTCAGTACTAGCTGTAGTGATATACCAGGGGGTTCAGTATTAGGTGTAGTAATATACCAGGGGGTTCAGTACTAGCTGTAGTGATATACCAGGGGGTTCAGTACTAGCTGTAGTGATATACCAGGGGGTTCAGTACTAGCTGTAGTAATATAACAAGGGGTTCAGTACTAGCTGTAGTAATATACCAGGGGGTTCAGTACTAGCTGTAGTGATATACCAGGGGGTTCAGTACTAGCTGTAGTAATATACCATGGGGTTCAGTACTAGCTGTAGTGATATACCAGGGGGTTCAGTATTAGGTGTAGTAATATACCAGGGGGTGCAGTACTAGCTGTAGTGATATACCAGGGGGTTCAGTACTAGCTGTAGTAATATAACAAGGGGTTCAGTACTAGCTGTAGTAATATACCAGGGGGTTCAGTACTAGCTGTAGTGATATACCAGGGGGTTCAGTATTAGGTGTAGTAATATACCAGGGGGTTCAGTATTAGGTGTAGTGATATACCAGGGGGTTCAGTATTAGGTGTAGTGATATACCAGGGGGTTCAGTATTAGGTGTAGTGATATACCAGGGGGTTCAGTATTAGGTGTCGTGATATACCAGGGGGTCAGTACTAGCTGTAGTGATATACCAGGGGGTTCAGTACTAGCTGTATTAATGTACCAGGGGGTTCAGTATTAGCTGTAGTAATATACCAGGGGGTTCAGTATTAGGTGTCGTGATATACCAGGGGGTTCAGTACTAGCTGTAGTGATATACCAGGGGTTCAGTACTAGCTGTAGTAATATACCAGGGGTTCAGTATTAGCTGTAGTAATATACCAGGGGGTTCAGTACTAGCTGTAGTAATATACCAGGGGGTTCAGTACTAGCTGTAGTGATATACCAGGGGGTTCAGTATTAGGTGTAGTAATATACCAGGGGGTTCAGTACTAGCTGTAGTGATATACCAGGGGGTTCAGTACTAGTTGTAGTAATATAACAAGGGGTTCAGTACTAGCTGTAGTAATATACCAGGGGGTTCAGTACTAGCTGTAGTGAAATATCAGGGGGTTCAGTATTAGCTGTAGTGATATACCAGGGGGTTCAGTACTAGCTGTAGTGAAATACCAGGGGTTTCAGTATTATCTGTAGTGATATACCAGTGGGTTCAGTACTAGCTGTAGTGATATACCAGGGGGTTCAGTACTAGCTGTAGTGATATACCAGTGGGTTCAGTACTAGCTTTAGTAATATAACAAGGGGTTCAGTACTAGCTGTAGTGATATACCAGGGGTTCAGTAAGCTGTAGTAATATAACAACGGGTTCAGTACTAGCTGTAGTGATATACCAGGGGGTTCAGTACTAGCTGTAGTAATATACCAGGGGTTCAGTACTGGCTGTAGTGATATACCAGGGGTTCAGTACTAGGTGTAGTGATATACCAGGGGTTCAGTACTAGCTGTAGTGATATACCAGGGGGGTTCAGTACTAGCTGTAGTAATATAACCAAGGGGTTCAGTACAAGCTGTAGTAATATACCAGGGGGTTCAGTACTAGCTGTAGTGATATACCAGGGGTTCAGTACTAGCTGTAGTGATATACCAGGGGTTCAGTACTAGCTGTAGTAATATAACAGGGGGTTCAGTACTAGCTGTAGTAATATACCAGGGGGTTCAGTACTAGCTGTAGTGATATACCAGGGGGTTCAGTACTAGCTGTAGTGATATACCAGGGGGTTCAGTACTAGCTGTAGTAATATACCAGGGGGTTCAGTACTAGCTGTAGTGATATACCAGGGGGTTCAGTACTAGCTGTAGTGATATACCAGGGGGTTCAGTACTAGCTGTAGTGATATACCAGGGGGTTCAGTATTAGCTGTAGTAATATACCAGGGGGTTCAGTACTAGCTGTAGTGATATACCAGGGGGTTCAGTACTAGCTGTAGTGATATACCAGGGGGTTCAGTACTAGCTGTAGTGATATACCAGGGGGTTCAGTACTAGCTGTAGTAATATAACAAGGGGTTCAGTACTAGCTGTAGTGATATACCAGGGGTTCAGTACTAGCTGTAGTGATGTACCAGGGGTTCAGTACTAGCTGTAGTAATATACCAGGGGTTCAGTACTAGCTGTAGTGATATACCAGGGGTTCAGTATTAGGTGTAGTAATATACCAGGGGTGCAGTACTAGCTGTAGTGATATACCAGGGGTTCAGTACTAGCTGTAGTGATATAACAAGGGGTTCAGTACTAGCTGTAGTAATATACCAGGGGTTCAGTACTAGCTGTAGTGATATACCAGGGGTTCAGTATTAGCTGTAGTAATATACCAGGGGTTCAGTATTAGGTGTAGTGATATACCAGGGGTTCAGGGTAGTAATATTCCAGGGTTCAGTATTAGCTGTATGATATACCAGGGGTTCAGTATTAGGTGTAGTGATATACCAGGGGTTCAGTAGTAGGTGTAGTGATATACCAGGGGTTCAGTATTAGGTGTAGTGATATACCAGGGGTTCAGTATTAGGTGTCGTGATATACCAGGGGGTTCAGTACTAGCTGTAGTGATATACCAGGGGTTCAGTACTAGCTGTAGTGATGTACCAGGGTTCAGTATTAGCTGTAGTGATATACTAGGGGTTCAGTATTAGCTGTAGTAATATACCAGGGGATTCAGTACTAGCTGTAGTGATATACCAGGGGTTCAGTACTAGCTGTAGTGATATACCAGGGGTTCAGTATTAGCTGTAGTAATATACCAGGGGTTCAGTACTAGCTGTAGTAATATACCAGGGGTTCAGTATTAGCTGTAGTAATTTACCAGGGGTTCAGTACTAGCTGTAGTGATATACCAGGGGTTCAGTACAAGCTGTAGTGATATACCAGGGGTTCAGTACTAGCTGTGTTGATATAACAGGGGTTCAGTATTAGCTGTAGTAATATACCAGGGGTTCAGTACTAGCTGTAGTGATATACCAGGGGGTTCAGTACTAGCTGTAGTGATATACCAGGGGTTCAGTACTAGCTGTGTTATAGAACAGGGGTTCAGTATTAGCTGTATACCAGGGGTTCAGTACTAGCTGTAGTGATATACCAGGGGTTCAGTACTAGCTGTAGTGAATATACCAGGGGTTCAGTATTAGCTGTAGTAATATACCAGGGGTTCAGTACTAGCTGTAGTAATATACCAGGGGTTCAGTATTAGCTGGTAATATACCAGGGTTTCAGTACTAGCTGTAGTGATATACCAGGGGTTCAGTACTAGCTGTAGTAATATAACAAGGGGTTCAGTAATATACCAGGGGTTCAGTACTAGCTGTAGTAATATAACAGTGTATATACCAGGGGTTCAGTACTAGCTGCAGCAATACCAGGGTCCAGTACTGCTGTAGTGATATACCAGGGGGTTCAATATTAGGTGCAGTATATACCAGGGGTTCAGTACTAGCTGTAGTGATATACCAGGGGTTCAGTACTAGCTGTAGTGATATACCAGGGGTTCAGTATTAGCTGTAGTGATATACCAGGGGTTCAGTACTAGCTGTAGTGATATACCAGGGGGTTCAGTACCAGCTGTAGTGATATACCAGGGGTTCAGTACTAGCTGTAGTGATATACCAGGGGGTTCAGTACTAGCTGTAGTAATATACCAGGGGTTCAGTACTAGATGTAGTGATATACCAGGGGTTCAGTACTAGCTGCTGTAGTGATACCAGGGGTTCAGTACTAGCTGTAGTGATATACCAGGGGGTTCAGTACTAGCTGTAGTGATATACCAGGGGTTCAGTACTAGCTGTAGCTGTAGTAATATACCAGGGGTTCAGTACTAGTAGTAATATACCAGGGGTTCAGTACAAGCTGTAGTGATATACCAGGGGTTCAGTACTAGCTGTAGTAATATACCAGGGGTTCAGTACTAGCTGTAGTACCAGGGTTCAGTACTAGCTGTAGTAATATACCAGGGTTTAGCTGTAGTAATATACCAGGGGTTCAGTAGTGATGATACCAGGGGTTCAGTACTAGCTGTAGTGATATACCAGGGGTTCAGTACTAGCTGTAGTGATATACCAGGGGTTCAGTTCAGTGAATATAGGGTTAGCTGTAGTGATATACCAGGGGTTCAGTAGTACTAGCTGTAGTGATATACCAGGGGGTTCAGTACTAGCTGTAGTGATATACCAGGGGTTCAGTACTAGCTGTAGTAATATAACAGGGTTCAGTACTAGCAGTACCAGGGGTTCAGTACTAGCTGTAGTGATGTACCAGGGGTTCAGTACTAGCTGTAGTAATATACCAGGGGTTCAGTACTAGCTGTAGTGATATACCAGGGGTTCAGTATTAGGTGTAGTAATATACCAGGGGTGCAGTACTAGCTGTAGTGATATACCAGGGGTTCAGTACTAGCTGTAGTAATATAACAAGGGGTTCAGTACTAGCTGTAGTAATATACCAGGGGTTCAGTACTAGCTGTAGTGATATACCAGGGGTTCAGTATTAGGTGTAGTAATATACCAGGGGTTCAGTATTAGGTGTAGTGATATACCAGGGGTTCAGTATTAGCTGTAGTAATATTCCAGGGGTTCAGTATTAGCTGTATTAATGTACCAGGGGTTCAGTATTAGGGTAGTTAGTAGGTGTAGTGATATACCAGGGGTTCAGTATTAGCTGTAGTGATATACCAGGGGTTCAGTATTAGCTGATATACCAGGGGTCAGTACTAGCTGTAGTGATATACCAGGGGTTCAGTACTAGCTGTATTAATGTACCAGGGTTCAGTATTAGCTGTAGTGATATACTAGGGGTTCAGTATTAGCTGTAGGGGTCAGTACTAGATATATACCAGGGGTTCAGTACTAGCTGTAGTAATATACCAGGGGTTCAGTACTAGCTGTAGTATATACCAGGGGTTCAGTACTAGCTGTAGTAATATACCAGGGGTTCAGTATTAGCTGTAGTAATATACCAGGGGTTCAGTACTAGCTGTAGTGATATACCAGGGGTTCAGTACAAGCTGTAGTGATATACCAGGGGTTCAGTACTAGCTGTAGTGATATACCAGGGGGTTCAGTTCACCAGGGGTTCAGTACTAGCTGTAGTGATATACCAGGGGTTCAGTACTAGCTGTAGTGATATACCAGGGGTTCAGTACTAGCTGTGTTTATATAACAGGGGTTCAGTATTAGCTGTAGTAATATACCAGGGGTTCAGTACTAGCTGTAGTGATATACCAGGGGTTCAGTACTAGCTGTAATATACCAGGGTTCATTATAGCTGTAGTAATATACAGGGGTTCAGTACTAGCTGTAGTGATATACCAGGGGTTCAGTACTAGCTGTAGTATATACCAGGGGTTCAGTACTAGCTGTAGTGATATACCAGGGTTCAGTACTAGCTGTAGTAATATAACCAGGGGTTCAGTACTAGCTGTAGTAATATACCAGGGGTTCAGTACTAGCTGTAGTAATATAACAAGGGTTCAGTACTAGCTGTAGTGATATACCAGGGGGTTCAGTAATATACCAGGGGTTCAGCTGGCTGTAGTGATATACCAGGGGTTCAGTACTAGGTGTAGTGATATACCAGGGGTTCAGTACTAGCTGTAGTACCAGGGGTTCAGTACTAGCTGTAGTAATATACCAGGGGTTCAGTATTAGCTGTAGTGATATACCAGGGGTTCAGTACTAGCTGTAGTGATATACCAGGGGTTCAGTACTAGCTGTAGTGATATACCAGGGGTTCAGTACTAGCTGTAGTGATATACCAGGGGTTCAGTACTAGCTGTAGTAATATACCAGGGGTTCAGTACTAGATGTAGTGATATACTTCAGTATTAGTGAGTAATATACCAGGGGTTCAGTACTAGCTGTAGTGATATACCAGGGGTTCAGTACTAGCTGTAGTGATATACCAGGGGTTCAGTACTAGCTGTAGTATACCAGGGGTTCAGTACTACTGTAGTGATATAACCAGGGGTTCAGTACTAGCTGTAGTAATATACCAGGGGTTCAGTACTAGCTGTAGTAATATACCAGGGGTTCAGTACAAGCTGTAGTGATATACCAGGGTTCAGTACTAGCTGTAGTAATATACCAGGGGTTCAGTACTAGCTGTAGTGATATACCAGGGGTTCAGTACTAGGTGTAGTGATATACCAGGGGTACAGTATTAGCTGTAGTAATATACCAGGGGTTCAGTATTAGCTGTAGTGATATACCAGGGGTTCAGTACTAGCTGTAGTGATATACCAGGGGTTCAGTACTAGCTGTAGTGATATACCAGGGGTTCAGTACTAGCTGTAGTAATATACCAGGGGTTCAGTACTAGCTGTAGTGATATACCAGGGGTTCAGTACTAGCTGTAGTAATATACCAGGGGTTCAGTACTAGCTGTAGTGATATACCAGGGGGTTCAGTACTAGCTGTAGTGATATACCAGGGGTTCAGTACTAGCTGTAGTAATATACCAGGGGTTCAGTACTAGCTGTAGTGATATACCAGGGGTTCAGTACTAGCTGTAGTGATATACCAGGGGTTCAGTACTAGCTGTAGTAATATACCAGGGGGTTCAGTACTAGCTGTAGTGATATACCAGGGGTTCAGTATTAGTGTAGTGATATACCAGGGGGTCAGTATTAGCTGTAGTGATATACCAGGGGTTCAGTACTAGCTGTAGTGATATAACAGGGGTTCAGTACTAGCTGTAGTAATATACCAGGGGTTCAGTACTAGCTGTAGTGATATACCAGGGGTTCAGTACTAGCTGTAGTAATATACCAGGGGGTTCAGTATTAGCTGTAGTGATATACCAGGGGTTCAGTATTAGCTGTAGTGATATACCAGTGATATACCAGGGGTTCAGTACTAGCTGTAGTGATATACCAGGGGTTCAGTATTAGCTGTAGTGATATACCAGGGGTTCAGTACTAGCTGTAGTGATATACCAGGGGTTCAGTACTAGCTGTAGTGATATACCAGGGGTTCAGTATTAGCTGTCGTGATATACCAGGGGTTCAGTACTAGCTGTAGTGATATACCAGGGGGTTCAGTACTAGCTATACCAGGGGTTCAGTATTAGCTGTAGTAATATACCAGGGGTTCAGTACTAGCTGTAGTAATATACCAGGGGTTCAGTACTAGCTGTAGTGATATACCAGGGTTCAGTATTAGCTGTAGTGATATACCAGGGGTTCAGTACTAGCTGTAGTGATATACCAGGGGTTCAGTTCAGTAATATAACAAGGGGTTCAGTACTAGCTGTAGTAATATACCAGGGGTTCAGTACTAGCTGTAGTGAAATACCAGGGGTTCAGTATTAGCTGTAGTGATATACCAGGGGTTCAGTACTAGCTGTAGTGATATACCAGGGGGTTCAGTATTAGCTGTAGTGATATACCAGGGGTTCAGTACTAGCTGTAGTGATATACCAGGGGGTTCAGTACTAGCTGTAGTGATATACCAGGGGTTCAGTACTAGCTGTAGTAATATAACAGGGGTTCAGTACTAGCTGTAGTAATATACCAGGGGTTCAGTACTAGCTGTAGTGATATACCAGGGGTTCAGTACTAGCTGTAGTAATATACCAGGGGTTCAGTACTAGCTGTAGTGATATACCAGGGGTTCAGTACTAGGGGTTCAGTAGCTGTAGTGATATACCAGGGGTTCAGTACTAGCTGTAGTAATATACCAGGGGTTCAGTACTAGCTGTAGTGATATACCAGGGGGTTCAGTACTAGCTGTAGTGATATACCAGGGGTTCAGTACTAGCTGTAGTGATATACCAGGGGTTCAGTACTAGCTATAGCTGTAGTAATATACCAGGGGTTCAGTACTAGCTGTAGTAATATAACAACGGGTTCATACCTGTAGTGGGGGTTCAGTACTAGCTGTAGTAATATACCAGGGGTTCAGTACTAGCTGTAGTAATATACCAGGGGTTCAGTACTAGCTGTAGTGATATACCAGGGGTTCAGTACTAGCTGTAGTAATATACCAGGGGTTCAGTACTAGCTGTAGTGATATACCAGGGGTTCAGTATTCAGTATATAGGGGGTTCAGTAGCTGAGTATATACCAGGGGTTCAGTACTAGCTGTAGTGGGGTTCAGTATAGCTGTAGTGATATACCAGGGGTTCAGTACTAGCTGTAGTGATATACCAGGGGGTTCAGTACTAGCTGTAGTAATATAACAAGGGGTTCAGTACTAGCTGTAGTAATATACCAGGGGGTTCAGTACTAGCTGTAGTGATATACCAGGGGGTTCAGTACTAGCTGTAGTAATATACCATGGGGTTCAGTACTAGCTGTAGTGATATACCAGGGGGTTCAGTATTAGGTGTAGTAATATACCAGGGGGTGCAGTACTAGCTGTAGTGATATACCAGGGGGTTCAGTACTAGCTGTAGTAATATAACAAGGGGTTCAGTACTAGCTGTAGTAATATACCAGGGGTTCAGTACTAGCTGTAGTGATATACCAGGGGTTCAGTATTAGGTGTAGTAATATACCAGGGGTTCAGTATTAGGTGTAGTGATATACCAGGGGTTCAGTATTAGCTGTAGTAATATACCAGGGGTTCAGTATTAGCTGTATTAATGTACCATGGGGTTCAGCTGGTGTAGTGATATACCAGGGGTTCAGTAGTAGGTGTAGTGATATACCAGGGGTTCAGTATTAGGTGTAGTGATATACCAGGGGTTCAGTATTAGGTGTCGTGATATACCAGGGGGTCAGTACTAGCTGTAGTGATATACCAGGGGTTCAGTACTAGCTGTATTAATGTACCAGGGGTTCAGTATTAGCTGTAGTGATATACCAGGGGTTCAGTATTAGCTGTAGTAATATACCAGGGTTCAGTACTAGCTGTAGTGATATACCAGGGGTTCAGTACTAGCTGTAGTAATATACCAGGGGTTCAGTACTAGCTGTAGTAATATACCAGGGGTTCAGTACTAGGGGGGTTCAGTATTAGCTGTAGTAATATACCAGGGGGTTCAGTACTAGCTGTAGTGATATACCAGGGGTTCAGTACTGTAGTGATATACCAGGGGTTCAGTACTAGCTGTGTTGATATAACAGGGGTTCAGTATTAGCTGTAGTAATATACCAGGGGTTCAGTACTAGCTGTAGTGATATACCAGGGGGTTCAGTACTAGCTGTAGTGATATACCAGGGTAGTACTAGCTGTGTTTATAGGGGTTCAGTATTAGCTGTAGTAATATACCAGGGGTTCAGTACTAGCTGTAGTGATATACCAGGGGTTCAGTACTTAATATACCAGGGGTTCAGCTGTAGTAATATACCAGGGGTTCAGTACTAGCTGTAGTGATATACCAGGGGTTCAGTATTAGCTGTAGTAATATACCAGGGTTTCAGTACTAGCTGTAGTGATATACCAGGGGTTCAGTACTAGCTGTAGTAATATAACAAGGGGTTCAGTACTAGCTGTAGTAATATACCAGGGGTTCAGTACTAGCTGTAGTAATATAACAGGGGTTCAGTACTAGCTGTAGTGATATACCAGGGGTTCAGTACTAGCTGTAGTAATATACCAGGGGTTCAGTACTAGCTGTAGTGATATACCAGGGGTTCAATATTAGGTGTAGTAATATACCAGGGGTTCAGTACTAGCTGTAGTAATATACCAGGGGTTCAGTACTAGCTGTAGTAATATACCAGGGGTTCAGTATTAGCTGTAGTATATACCAGGGGTTCAGTATTAGCTGTAGTGATATACCAGGGGTTCAGTACCAGCTGTAGTGATATACCAGGGGTTCAGTACTAGCTGTAGTGATATACCAGGGGTTCAGTACTAGCTGTAGTAATATACCAGGGGTTCAGTACTAGATGTAGTGATATACCAGGGGTTCAGTATTAGGTGTAGTAATATACCAGGGGTTCAGTACTAGCTGTAGTGATATACCAGGGGTTCAGTACTAGCTGTAGTGATATACCAGGGGTTCAGTACTAGCTGTAGTAATATAACAAGGGGTTCAGTACTAGCTGTAGTAATATACCAGGGGTTCAGTACTAGCTGTAGTGATATACCAGGGGTTCAGTACTAGCTGTAGTAATATACCAGGGGTTCAGTACTAGCTGTAGTGATATACCAGGGGTTCAGTATTAGGTGTAGTAATATACCAGGGGGGTTCAGTACTAGCTGTAGTAATATAACAGGGGTTCAGTACTAGCTGTAGTAATATACCAGGGGTTCAGTACTAGCTGTAGTGATATACCAGGGGTTCAGGGGTTCAGTAGTATTAGGTGTAGTGATATACCAGGGGTATACCAGGGGTTCAGTATTAGCTGTAGTAATATACCAGGGGTTCAGTATTAGGTGTAGTGATATACCAGGGGTTCAGTACTAGCTGTAGTATATACCAGGGGTTCAGTACTAGCTGTATTAATGTACCAGGGGTTCAGTATTAGCTGTAGTGATATACTAGGGGTTCAGTATTAGCTAATATACCAGGGGTTCAGTACTAGCTGTAGTGATATACCAGGGGTTCAGTACTAGCTGTAGTAATATACCAGGGGGTTCAGTATTAGCTGTAGTAATATACCAGGGGTTCAGTACTAGCTGTAGTAATATACCAGGGGGTTCAGTATTAGCTGTAGTAATATACCAGGGGTATACTAGCTGGGATATACCAGGGGTCAGTACTAGCTGTAGTGATATACCAGGGGGTTCAGTACTAGCTGTGTTGATATAACAGGGGTTCAGTATTAGCTGTAGTAATATACCAGGGGTTCAGTACTAGCTGTAGTGATATACCAGGGGGTTCAGTACTAGCTGTAGTGATATACCAGGGGTTCAGTACTAGCTGTGTTTATATAACAGGGGTTCAGTATTATATAATATACCAGGGGTTCAGTACTAGCTGTAGTGATATACCAGGGGTTCAGTACTAGCTGTAGTAATATACCAGGGGTTCATTATTAGCTGTAGTAATATACCAGGGGTTCAGTACTAGCTGTAGTAATATACCAGGGGTTCAGTATTAGCTGTAGTAATATACCAGGGGTTCAGTACTAGCTGTAGTGATATACCAGGGGTTCAGTACAAGGGGGGTTCAGTACTAGCTGTATTAATGTACCAGGGGTTCAGTACTAGCTGTAGTAATATACCAGGGGTTCAGTACTGGCTGTAGTGATATACCAGGGGTTCAGTACTAGCTGTAGTAATATACCAGGGGTTCAGTACTAGCTGTAGTAATATACCAGGGGTTCAGTACTAGCTGTAGTAATATACCAGGGGTTCAGTATTAGCTGTAGTAATATACCAGGGGTTCAGTATTAGCTGTAGTGATATACCAGGGGTTCAGTACTAGCTGTAGTGATATACCAGGGGTTCAGTACTAGCTGTAGTGATATACCAGGGGTTCAGTACTAGCTGTAGTAATATACCAGGGGTTCAGTACTAGATGTAGTGATATACCAGGGGTTCAGTATTAGGTGTAGTAATATACCAGGGGTTCAGTACTAGCTGTAGTGATATACCAGGGGTTCAGTACTAGCTGTAGTGATATACCAGGGGTTCAGTACTAGCTGTACTAGCTGTAGTATATACCAGGGGTTCAGTATTGTAGTGATGTACCAGGGGGTTCAGTAGTGTATATACCAGGGGTTCAGTACTAGTGATATACCAGGGGTTCAGTAGGTGATATATACCAGGGGTTCAGTACTAGCTGTAGTGATATACCAGGGGGTTCAGTACTAGCTGTAGTAATATAACAAGGGGTTCAGTACTAGCTGTAGTAATATACCAGGGGTTCAGTACTAGCTGTAGTGATATACCAGGGGTTCAGTATTAGGTGTAGTAATATACCAGGGGTTCAGTATTAGCCAGGGGTTCAGTATTATATACCAGGGGGTTCAGTACTAGCTGTATTAATGTACCAGGGGTTCAGTATTAGGTGTATATACCAGGGGTCAGTACTAGCTGTAGTGATATACCAGGGGTTCAGTACTAGCTGTATTAATGTACCAGGGGTTCAGTATTAGCTGTAGTGATATACTAGGGGGTTCAGTATTAGTGAGTATATACCAGGGGTTCAGTACTAGCTGTAGTGATATACCAGGGGTTCAGTACTAGCTGTAGTAATATACCAGGGGTTCAGTATTAGCTGTAGTAATATACCAGGGGTTCAGTACTAGCTGTAGTAATATACCAGGGGTTCAGTATTAGCTGTAGTAATATACCAGGGGTTCAGTACTAGCTGTAGTGATATACCAGGGGTTCAGTACTAGCTGTAGTGATATACCAGGGGTTCAGTACTAGCTGTGTGATATAACAGGGGTTCAGTACTAGCTGTAGTAATATACCAGGGGCTGTCCAGGGGTTCAGTACTAGCTGTAGTGATATACCAGGGGTTCAGTACTAGCTGTAGTAATATACCAGGGGTTCAGTACTAGCTGTAGTGATATACCAGGGGGTACTAGCTGTAGTACTAGCTGTAGTAATATACCAGGGGTTCAGTACTAGCTGTAGTAATATACCAGGGGTTCAGTACTAGCTGTAGTAATATACCAGGGGTTCAGTACTAGCTGTAGTGATATACCAGGGGTTCAGTACAGTAATATACTAGGGTTGTACTAGCTGTATATACCAGGGGTTCAGTATTAGCTGTAGTGATATACCAGGGGTTCAGTACTAGCTGTAGTAATATACCAGGGGTTCAGTACTAGCTGTAGTAATATACCAGGGGTTCAGTACTAGCTGTAGTAATATACCAGGGGTTCAGTATTAGCTGTAGTAATATACCAGGGGTTCAGTACTAGCTGTAGTAATATACCAGGGGTTCAGTATTAGCTGTAGTAATATACCAGGGGTTCAGTACTAGCTGTAGTGATATACCAGGGGGTTCAGTACAAGCTGTAGTGATACCAGGGGTTCAGTACCAGGGGGTTCAGTATTAGCTGTAGTAATATACCAGGGGTTCAGTACTAGCTGTAGTGATATACCAGGGGTTCAGTACTAGCTGTAGTGATATACCAGGGGTTCAGTACTAGCTGTGTTGATATACCAGGGGTTCAGTATTAGCTGTAGTGATATACCAGGGGTTCAGTACTAGCTGTAGTGATATACCAGGGGTTCAGTATTAGCTGTAGTAATATACCAGGGGTTCAGTACTAGCTGTAGTGATATACCAGGGGTTCAGTATTAGCTGTAGTAATATACCAGGGGGTTCAGTACTAGCTGTAGTGATATACCAGGGGGTTCAGTACAAGCTGTAGTGATATACCAGGGGGTTCAGTACAAGCTGTAGTAATATACCAGGGGGTTCAGTACTGGCTGTAGTGATATACCAGGGGGTTCAGTATTAGCTGTAGTATTATAACAGGGGGGTTGTTGGTTCAGCATTAGTTACTCTAATGTTCTAGACCAGTTGATTCTGATTCTAGAACACAATTAGTTCCTCTCTTTATCTAGACCAGTTGATTCTGATTATATAACAGCATTAGTTACTCGAATGATCTCGACCAGTTGATTCTGATTCTCGAATAGCATTAGTTACTCTGATGATCTCGACCAGTTGATTCTGATTCTAGAACAGCGTTAGTTACTCTGATGATCTTGACCAGTTGATTCTGATTCTAGAAAAGCATTAGTTACTCTGATGATCTAGACCAGTTGATTCTGATTCTAGAACAGCATTAGTTACTCTGATGATCAAGACCAGTTGATTCTGATTATAGAACAGCGTTAGTTACTCTGATGATCTAGACCAGTTGATTCTGATTCTAGAAAAGCATTAGTTACTCTGATGATCTAGACCAGTTGATTCTGATTCTAGAAAAGCATTAGTTACACTGATGATCCAGACCAGTTGATTCTGATTCTAGAACAGCATTAGTTACTCTGACGATCTAGACCAGTTGATTCTGATTCTAGAACAGCGTTAGTTACTATGATGATCTAAACCAGTTGATTCTGATTCTAGAAAAGCATTAGTTACTCTGATGATCTAGACCAGTTGATTCTGATTCTAGAAAAGCATTAGTTACTCTGATGATCCAGACCAGTTGATTCTGATTCTAGAACAGCATTAGTTACTCTGATGATCTAGACCAGTTGATTCTGATTCTAGAACAACATTAGTTACTCAGATAATCTAGTGCAGTTGATTCTGATTATAGAACAGCGTTAGTTACTCTGACGATCTAGACCAGTTGATTCTGATTCTAGAACAGCGTTAGTTACTCTGATGATCTAGACCAGTTGATTCTGATTCTAGAACAGCATTAGTTACTCTCATTATCTAGACCAGTTGATTCTGATTCTAGAACAGCATTAGTTACTCTGACGATCTAGACCAGTTGATTCTGATTCTAGAACAGCGTTAGTTACTCTGAGGATCTAGACCAGTTGATTCTGATTCTAGAAAAGCATTAGTTACTCTGACGATCTAGACCAGTTGATTCTGATCCTATAATAGCATCGTCCTGGGTACCAGTTTGTTTTGGCTCTCTTCCCAACTCCTTATGGAACTGTGATGTTTGGCTTGATATTGAAATCAATAGAGCTGGCAAGAGAACAACCAGATCTGGTACAAGGCCAGCATACAGTGCCTTCGGAAAGTATTCAGACCCCTTGACTTTTTTTGTAGGTTACAGCCTAATTCTAAAAATGATGAAATCGTTTTTTTTTTTTTCAGTCAATCTATACACAATACAATACAATATCACATTTACATAAGTATTCAGACCCTTTACTCAGAGTACTTTGTTGAAGCACCTTTGGAAGTGATTACAGCCCCGAGTCTTCTTTTGTATGACGCTACAAGCTTGGCACACCTGTATTTGGAGAGATTCTCCCATTTTCTCTGCAGATCCTCTCAAGCTCTGTCAGGTTGGATGGGGAGCATTGGATGGGGAGATAATTCCAGGTCTCTCCAGAGATGTTTGATCGGGTTCAAGTCCGGGCTCTAGGTGGGTAACTCAAGGACATTCAGAGACTTGTCCCAAAGCCAATCCTGTGTTGTCTTGGCTGTGTGGTTAGGGTTGTTGTCCTGTTGGAAGGTGAACCTTCGCCCCAGTCTGAGATCCTGAGTGCTCTGGAGCAGGTTTTTATCAAGGATCTCTGTACTTTGCTCCATTCATCTTTGCCTCAATCCTGACTAGTCTCCCACTCCCTGCCTCTGAAAAACATCCCTTGCTGCCACCACCATGCTTCACCCTAGGGATGGTGCCAGGTTTCCTCCAGACGGTTTCCTCCTTGGCATTCAGTTCAATCTTGGTTTCATCAAACCAGAGAATCTTGTTTCTCATGGTCTGAGAGTCTTTAGGTGCTGCTGAAATGTTTTGGTGCCCTTCCCCAGATCTGTGCCTCGACACAGTCCTGTCTCGGAGCTCTACGGACAATTCCTTCGACCTCATGGCTTGGTTTTTGCTCTGACAATCTCATAGCAAAGGTTCTGAATATTTATGTAAATAAGATATTTAAGTTTTATTTTATTTGTTAAACATTCTTTTTTAAATCTAAAAACTTGTTTTTGCATTGTCATTGTGGGGAAATATGTGTAGATGTCTGAGGAAATATTTTTTATTTAATCCATTTTAGAATAAGGCTGTAACATAACAAGATGTGGAAATGGTAAAGGGGTCTGAACACTGCAAACTGTATTCCCACAACAATATCATAGCACATTAAAACGTCATGCTTTTATGCGTCTGTTCTAAGACCTGCGGAGTCCACTTCCCAAATGGCACCCTATTCCCTATATAGTGCACTACGTTTGACTAGAGCCTTATGGGACCGGGTCAAAAGTAGTGTACACTATATAGGGAATAGGAAGCCATTTGGAACATACATTAAATATTCCCGAAGCCTTGTGGGTCCAGTGTGAACCCAGGGGGAGAGGGCCTTGAAGGGGGAGAGTCTTCCGGTTGTGACCTCTCTTATTCTCTTCTCCACACTGAGAATGACCTGACATTTATCCCCCAGACATAGCCTTCAGCGTTCAAAAGGAAGTTTGTCCTCTGTCTAAACCAACACAAGAGAGAGAGAATCTTCTGTCATAGATGTGTGTGTGTGTTTCAACAAAGGGTGGGCTCAGAGTGCGCTCTGGGCCGTAAGTACATTCAGAGAGTTTTCAGATTTTCATTTCAGAAATTCAGAGCGTTCAGAGCGCACACTGGACACTGGCTGAGGAATAGGGTTGATCCGAGTGCTCTGGCCTGACAACAGCAGTCAAGCACCCAAGCTAACTGGCTAACGTTGGCTAGCTTGCTAGCTACTTCCAGACATAACTGAGAGAGAACCTCACTCTGACCCTTTTCTCTTTTCTCACCTTGCCAGAGCTGGATGGGCTGTTTTCATGTTATCCAGTGCCTTGGTGACTGTAACTGTGCTGCTGGCAACCATTTACAGTGCCTTGCGAAAGTATTCGGCCCCCTTGAACTTTGCGACCTTTTGCCACATTTCAGGCTACAAACATAAAGATATAAAACTGTATTTTTTTTGTGAAGAATCAACAACAAGTGGGACACAATCATGAAGTGGAACGACATTTATTGGATATTTCAAACTTTTTTAACAAATCAAAAACGGAAAAATTGGGCGATCAAAATTATTCAGCCTCCTTAAGTTAATACTTTGTAGCGCCACCTTTTGCTGCGGTTACAGCTGTAAGTCGCTTGGGGTATGTCTCTATCAGTTTTGCACATCGAGAGACATTTTTTCCCATTCCTCCTTGCAAAACAGCTCGAGCTCAGTGAGATTGGATGGAGAGCATTTGTGAACAGCAGTTTTCAGTTCTTTCCACAGATTCTCGATTGGATTCAGGTCTGGACTTTGACTTGGCCATTCTAACACCTGGATATGTTTATTTTTGAACCATTCCATTGTAGATTTTGCTTTATGTCTTGTCTGGAAGACAAATCTCCGTCCCAGTCTCAGGTCTTTTGCAGACTCCATCAGGTTTTCTTCCAGAATGGTCCTGTATTTGGCTCCATCCATCTTCCCATTAATTTTAACCATCTTCCCTGTCCCTGCTGAAGAAAAGCAGGCCCAAACCATGATGCTGCCACCACCATGTTTGACAGTGGGGATGGTGTGTTCAGGGTGATGACCTGTGTTGCTTTTACGCCAAACATAACGTTTTGCATTGTTGCCAAAAAGTTCAATTTTGGTTTCATCTGACCAGAGCACCTTCTTCCACATGTTTGGTGTGTCTCCCAGGTGGCTTGTGGCAAACTTTAAACAACACTTTTTATGGATATCTTTAAGAAATGGCTTTCTTCTTGCCACTCTTCCATAAAGGCCAGATTTGAGCAATATACGACTGATTGTTGTCCTATGGACAGAGTCTCCCACCTCAGCTGTAGATCTCTGCAGTTCATCCAGAGTGATCATGGGCCTCTTGGCTGCATCTCTGATCAGTCTTCTCCTTGTATGAGCTGAAAGTTTCGAGGGACGGCCAGGTCTTGGTAGATTTGCAGTGGTCTGATACTCCTTCCATTTCAATATTATCACTCGCACAGTGCTCCTTGGGATGTTTAAAGCTTGGGAAATCTTTTTTGTATCCAAATCTGGCTTTAAACTTCTTCACAACAGTATCTCGGACCTGCCTGGTGTGTTCCTTGTTCTTCATGATGCTCTCTGCGCTTTTAACGGACCTCTGAGACTATCACAGTGCAGGTGCATTTATACGGAGACTTGATTACACACAGGTGGATTGTATTTATCATCATTAGTCATTTAGGTCAACATTGGATCATTCAGAGATCCTCACTGAACTTCTGGAGAGAGTTTGCTGCACTGAAAGTAAAGGGGCTGAATAATTTTGCACGCCCAATTTTTCAGTTTTTGATTTGTTAAAAAAGTTTGAAATATCCAATAAATGTCATTCCACTTCATGATTGTGTTCCACTTGTTGTTGATTCTTCACAAAAAAATACAGTTTTATATCTTTATGTTTGAAGTATTTTTCTCTCTCCTCCAGGGTGACCATACGTGGGCGACCATGTTGGGCCAGAGTGTCCGTTTGCAGCCAGTACCCATCCAGAGCCTGTCTGAGCTGGAGAGAGCCCGGCTGCAGGATGTGGCCTGCTACCATCTGGAGAAGAGGGACCTGGACTTCAACATCAGCATCCCCAGAGGTACAGAACTGATAGGTCTGGGACTCTATGGCCATGCCAGAAAAGACGGACAGAGATATGTGTACGAGGCTGGTCTATCTCCAGATAATAAAGCTCTTCATTGCTCAATTGGGGTTTGAATCTGGAGGAGAAGGACCTCGTCCTCATAATCAGCGTCCCTAGAAGTACAGAGGAAGGGGTAGTAGTTAATATATGGCCATGCTAAAAGACAGAAATATGTTATGGGATTTGAGATGGAAGTCCCGAGAGCTTTACAAGTGAGGAAAAAAATACTACAGTATATGGCCACACTGTAAAGGGGAAGTAGACTCTATGGCCATACTAGAGAGGAGGAGTAGACTCTATGGCCATACTAGAGAGGAGGAGTAGACTCCATGGAAATACTAGAGAGGAGGAGTAGACTCTATGGCCATACTAGAGAGGAGGTGTAGACTCTATGGCCATACTATAGAGGAGGAGTAGACTCTATGGCCATGCTAGAGAGGAGTTGTAGACTCTATGGCCAGACTAGCAAGGAAGAGTAGACTCTATGGCCATACTATAGAGGAGGTGTAGACTCTATGGCCATACTATAGAGGAGGAGTAGACTCTATGGCCATGCTAGAGAGGAGGAGTAGACTCTATGGCCATGCTAGAGAGGAGGAGTAGACTCTATGGCCATGCTAGAGAGGAGTTGTAGACTCTATGGCCAGACTAGAAAGGAAGAGTAGACTCTATGGCCATACTATAGAGGAGGTGTAGACTCTATGGCCATACTATAGAGGAGGAGTAGACTCTATGGCCATACTATAGAGGAGGAGTAGACTCTATGGCCATGCTAGAGAGGAGGAGTAGACTCTATGGCCATGCAAGAGAGGAGATGTAGACTATGGCCATACTAGAGAGGAGGAGGAGACTCTATGGCCATGCTAGAAGGGAGGTGTAGACTATGGCCATACTAGAGAGGAGGAGTAGACTCTATGGCCATACTAGAGAGGAGATGTAGACTCTATGGCCATACTAGAGAGGAGGTGTAGACTCTATGGCCATGTTAGAGAGGAGGTGTAGACTCTATGGCCATACTAGAGAGGAAGTGTAGACTCTATGGCCATACTAGAGAGGAGGAATAGACTCTATGTCCATACTAGAGAGGAGGAGTAGACTCTATGGCCATACTAAGAGAGGAGGAGTAGACTCTATGGCCATACTAGAGAGGAGGAGTAGACTCTATGGCCATACGAGAGAGGAGGAGTAGACTCTATGGCCATGCTTGCTAGAGAGGAGGTGTAGACTCTAGGGCCATACTAGAGAGGATGTGTAGACTCTATGGCCATACTAGAGAGGAGGAGTAGACTCAATGGCCATACTAGAGAGGAGGAGTAGACTCTATGGCCATACTAGAGAGGAGGAGTAGACTCTATGGCCATACTAGAGAGGAGGAGTAGACTCTATGGCCATACGAGAGAGGAGGAGTAGACTCTATGGCCATGCTAGAGAGGAGGCGTAGACTCTATGGCCATACTAGAGAGGAGGTGTAGACCCTAGGGCCATACTAGAGAGGAGGTGTAGACTCTATGGCCTTACTAGAGAGGAGGTGTAGACTCTATGGCCATGCTAGAGAGGAGGTGTAGACTCTATGGCCATACTAGAGAGGAGGAGTAGACTCTATTGCCATACTAGAGAGGAGGAGTAGACTCTATGGCCATACTAGAGAGGAGGAGTAGACTCTATGGCCATACTAGAGAGGAGGAGTAGACTCTATGGCAATGCTAGAGAGGAGGAGTAGACTCTATGGCCATGCTAGAAAGGAAGAGTACTCTATGGCCATACTAGAGAGGCGGTGTAGACACTATGGCCATACTAGAAAGGAGGTGTAGACTCTATGGCCTTACTAGAGAGGAGGTGTAGACTCTATGGCCATATTAGAGAGGAGGTGTAGACTCTATGGCCATACTAGAGAGGAGGTGTAGACTCTATGGCCATATTAGAGAGGAGGTGTAGACTCTATGGCCATACTAGAGAGGAGGTGTAGACTCTATGGCCATGCTAGAGAGGAGGTGTAGACTCTATGGCCATGCTAGAGAGGAGGAGTAGACTCTATGGCCATACTAGAGAGGTAGGAGTAGACTCTATGGCCATACTAGAGAGGAGGTGTAGACTCTATGGCCATACTAGAGAGGAGGAGGAGTAGACTCTATGGCCATACTAGAAAGGACGGACTCATATAGACATATCGTCCTGGAATAACATGATTTAAATTTCTTAAACATTAATTTTTTTAATTAAATCTCTTTTCTGAACATATTGAACAAGATAAAGAGGGATTCGTGATATGATACGGATGTGATATACAGTATGATATGAAAATCATCCAGCGCCGCGTCACGATCGCAGATTTTAGAGAAACAACAAATGTCAGCTGAAAGCTTAAATTCTTGTTAATTTAACTGCACTGTCCAATTTACACTAGCTATTACTGTGAAAAAATGCCATGCTATTGCTTGAGGAGAGCTCCTAACAACAAAATACTTTTATCACCAAGATAGGTTTGATAAATTCACCTCTGAAGGTGAAATGTGTACCTACATTCTGAAATCTTGCTCTGATTTATCATCCAAAGGGTCCCACGGATAACATGAAGTGTCATTTTGTTAGATAAAATCATTTTTTCATATCCCAAAAAGGTCCAGATAGCACGCACGATTGATTTTGTATTTCCACTCGTTCAATTTGCAAAGAAAGGCACATGTGAAAATCTCACCCTAAACGTTGTTTCAACCAGTCAAATCACATTCGTATTTATTCCTCAGAGATCCTAGAACGTAACCAGACTTCACTATATCATTAGGAGTGTAGTATATCATATTGGACACCAAATTTGGTCAGAGAGCGAAGCCTTCATGGCACTGCCAATGACGCGGGGCGGTCTTCACATGATCGATTGTAACTTTGTCAAATAAGCACCAATCGTGGTCAAACAAAGCTAGCTAGATAGCCAATGAGCTGGGCTTTATGGGAGTTTCCGGAATCCCCGTATCTGTCACAAAATGTAGCTGCTAACCTTGTGCGACAGCAAACCTTTTCCTTTTGGACAAAAATTATAAGAATATGGAGCATTAGAAAGTTATGAAAACTGGTTGTTTTGCAAATGTTGAACTTATAATATGGCTACTAATACTGGAAACGCTAAATCAAAGTCCAAGAATACAAATGTGACGATATTCTTGCGTAAAAATGTCATGTGAATGTAAATGTCTCCTTCACGATTTGCACAAATGTACCTGGGTGACTTCACACTAAATGTCATGTAGTTTGCTCATACTTCAAAGTCATCCATCTGAAACTTTGCACATACCATCTTGTGGACACCATGGGAATTACAACCAGAGTGATGGCTAGATGTGGGACCTTTCTGTTGCATTTCAAAGAGATCAAACTTAAAAATAAAAAAAAACAGTTGTTTATTTCTTTGTATTTTCTTCTACCAGATCTATTGTGTTATATTCTCCTACATTTAATTCACATTTCCACAACTTCAAAATGTTTCCTTTCAAATGGTACTAAGAATATGCATATCCTTGCTTCAGGGCCTGAGCTACAGCCTATGTGTTACTTCAATACATCTCAGAGAGAAGCAATCGGTGTAGAAGGGCCTTGGTCAGGGGGGGGGGACCAATAACCCAACGGTCACAAATCTAATCTGGTCAAATCTAATCTGGTCAAATCTAATCTGGTCAAATCAAATCTAATCTTGTCTAATCTAATCTAGTCAAATCTAATTCAAAGAGTAGGAGTAACAAGAGTAGAAGGGGTGGTAGGGTGTTACATTCCTCTCTCTTGTCATCAGGGTTACATAAGAGGTGTCACCCTGAACAGTCTCAGTGCTTCTCCATCCATGTCTATTTTCAGAATGTTAACCTCTTGACCTTTAACCCCTGACCTCTCTCTAATCAGTCAACTGTCTGGAATAACATTCCAAAGTTATGTCTCTTTCGTTGATTTATTGTGTGAGGTTTTATTTTTATTACCTGAAGTAAAAGAGTAGAAAGGACTCCTGTATATTTACAACTAAAAAAATATTGTATTGGAAAGTGTAACTTTTTTTGGCACAATGGTTAGGAATGGAGAATAGAATATAGTACCTTTATTTTATCTAGGGGGGAACTTCAGTTTGTTCACTTTGGGTTAGTGGCTGGTTGGTTTCATAACACAATCAAGTTCTTTGTCAACACAATTTTTTTCCCAGCACATCCATGTTTTATCCATTTGTTCCCATGGATACGTTTGTCATTGTGAATCATTTGGGATTCAGCCTTGATAAGCTCGTAGTAGATTAATTGTGTATGTTTGCCATATGTTGGACCGGAAAACAGCAATGTGAGAATTATCTGCAGTACAGATGTAGGGTCTTAATTTGATCACTCTTTTGTTGCTGATAACTTTTTTGTGCATTTTCAGGTTTAAAATTGCTTCTTAAGTTTGTCATTTCCACTTTAAGATGTCAGATGTGATTTTCCCTAACAAAAAATGTATCAACCCCTACATTACTTTTAATACACATATTAATTTAAATATTCTGTTGCTGAGGGATGTTAAATTAAGAGCCTACATCTGTATGTTTTACGTAATATCATATGTCGTTAGTCCACATCACTTATAGGAAGAGTTTTTTAAACCGCTTTCCCCTCTTTTTCCCCCGCTTTCCCCTCTCTCCCTCTCTCTCCCTCTTTCATCCCTCTCTCTCCCTCTTTCATCCCTCTCTCTCCCTCTTTCATCCCTCTCTCTCCCTCTTCCATCCCTCTCTGTCCCTCTTTCATCCCTCTTTCATCCCTCTCTCTCCCTCTTTCATCCCTCTTTCATCCCTCTCTCCCTCTTTCATCCCTCTCTCCCTCTTCCTTCCCTCTCTCTCCCTCTTTCATCCCTCTCTCTCCCTCTTTCATCCCTCTCTCTCCCTCTCTCCCTCTCTCTCCCTCTTTCCCTCTTTCATCCCTCTCTCTCCCTCTTTCATCCCTGTCTCTACCTTTTTCATCCCTCTTTCATCCCTCTATCTACCCCTTTCATCCCTCTTTCGTCCCTCACTCATCCCTCTTTCATCCCTCTCTCTCCCCCTTTCATCCCCCTCTCTACCCCTTTCATCCCTCTCTCTCCCTCTTTCAACTCCCTCTCTCCCTCTTTCATCACCCTCTCACCCTCTTTCATCCCCCTCCCTCCCCCTTTCATCCCCTGCTCTACCCCTTTCATCCCTCTTTCATCCCCCTCCCCCTTTCATTCCCTGCTCTACCCCTTTCATCCCTCTTTCATCCCCCTCCCTCCCCCTTTCATCCCCTGCTCTACCCCTTTCATCCCTCATTCATCCCTCTCTCTTCCTCTTCTACCTCTTTTCCTACCACTTTTACCCTCTTTGTTAATCCTCCCTCTCTCCCTCTTGTCTCCATCTTTCTCTCCCTCTTTCTCCCTCTATTCTCCCTCTTTCATCCTTTTCGTCCCTCC
Source organism: Oncorhynchus keta (assembly GCF_023373465.1). Classification (NCBI taxonomy): domain Eukaryota; kingdom Metazoa; phylum Chordata; class Actinopteri; order Salmoniformes; family Salmonidae; genus Oncorhynchus; species Oncorhynchus keta. The sequence continues at coordinate 73,008,981 of NC_068455.1, read as the reverse complement.
TTTTTCTCTCTTTTCCCAAACTCTGGGATCAAAGGGATATGGCCCCTCTCTCTGGGGTGACGTTTCCCATGGGTACAGATCTTGGATCAGCTTCCCATCCCCCAATCCTGACCGTAACCATTAGTGGGGGAAATGCTCAACTGAATCAGGATCAGCGTCTAGGGGCAACTTCACGCTCCTCCTAGGCCCCTCAGTAACGCATAGTTTCTGAAACACAGCTGCTATACAAACACAGGAGGCTGCCGAGGGGAGAACGGCTCATAATAATAACCGGGACGGACTAAATAGATTGTCTACAATTGAACAACGTCTTGTGTACAACCATACAGCATCCAGCATTGAAAAGTGCTACGGTAACAGCATGTGCCCAGTCATGGACAGATTTTCACCTAATTTGTTCCAATAAATGCTAATTCCACGGTATAATATAAACTCATTCCTTACTGAATCCTGGAATAGAAAACAAACAGTCACTGGACAACGCTGTAGTATCAAGACTCATTATAGAAAACTAACAGTCACTCAACAACGCTGTAGTATCAAGACTCATTATAGAAAACTAACAGTCACTGGACAACGCTGTCATATCAAGACTCATTATAGAAAACTAACAGTCACTGGACAACGCTGTAGTATCAAGACTCATTATAGAAAACTAACAGTCACTGGACAACGCTGTAGTATCAAGACTCATTATAGAAAACTAACAGTCACTCAACAACGCTGTAGTATCAAGACTCATTATAGAAAACTAACAGTCACTCAACAACGCTGTAGTATCAAGACTCATTATAGAAAACTAACAGTCACTCAACAACGCTGTAGCATCAAGACTCATTATAGAAAACTAACAGTCACTCAACAACGCTGTAGTATCAAGACTCATTATAGAAAACTAACAGTCACTCAACAACGCTGTAGCATCAAGACTCATTATAGAAAACTAACAGTCACTGGACAACGCTGTAGTATCAAGACTCATTATAGAAAACTAACAGTCACTGGACAACGCTGTAGTATCAAGACTCATTATAGAAAACTAACAGTCACTGGACAACGCTGTAGTATCAAGACTCATTATAGAAAACTATACAGTCACTGGACAACCCTGTAGTATCAAGACTCATTATAGAAAACTAACAGTCACTGGACAACGCTGTATCAAGACTCATCAAGACTCAACCCTTAGTATCAAGACACTGGACAACGCCTGTAGTATTCATTATAGAAAACTAACAGTCACTGGACAACGCTGTAGTATCAAGACTCATTATAGAAAACTAACAGTCACTGGACAACGCTGTAGTATCAAGACTCATTATAGAAAACTAACAGCCACTGGACAACCCTGTAGTATCAAGACTCATTATAGAAAACTAACAGTCACTGGACAACGCTGTAGCATCAAGACTCATTATAGAAAACTAACAGTCACTGGACAACGCTGTAGTATCAAGACTCATTATAGAAAACAACAGTCACTGGACAACGCTGTAGTATCAAGACTCATTATAGAAAACTAACAGTCACTGGACAACGCTGTAGTATCAAGACTCATTATAGAAAACTAGTCACTGGAGTCAAGACTCTGGTCACAACGCTGTAGTATCAAGACTCATTATAGAAAACTAACAGTCACTGGACAACGCTGTAGTATCAAGACTCATTATAGAAACTGGAAACGCTAACTCAGAAAACTAACAGTCACTGGACAACGCTGTAGTATCAAGACTCATTATAGAAAACTAACAGTCACTGGACAACGCTGTAGTATCAAGACTCATTATAGAAAACTAACAGTCACTGGACAACGCTGTAGTATCAAGACTCATTATAGAAAACTAACAGTCACTGGACAACGCTGTAGTATCAAGACTCATTATAGAAAACTAACAGTCACTGGACAACGCTGTAGTATCAAGACTCATTATAGAAAACTAACAGTCACTGGACAACGCTGTAGTATCAAGACTCATTATAGAAAACTAACAGTCACTGGACAACGCTGTAGTATCAAGACTCATTATAGAAAACTAACAGTCACTGGACAACGCTGTAGTATCAAGACTCATTATAGAAAACTAACAGTCACTGGACAACGCTGTAGTATCAAGACTCATTATAGAAAACTAACAGTCACTGGACAACGCTGTAGTATCAAGACTCATTATAGAAAACTAACAGTCACTGGACAACGCTGTAGTATCAAGACTCATTATAGAAAACTAACAGTCACTGGACAACGCTGTAGTATCAAGACTCATTATAGAAAACTAACAGTCACTCAACAACGCTGTAGTATCAAGACTCATTATAGAAAACTAACAGTCACTGGACAACGCTGTCATATCAAGACTCATTATAGAAAACTAACAGTCACTGGACAACGCTGTCATATCAAGACTCATTATAGAAAACTAACAGTCACTGGACAACGCTGTAGTATCAAGACTCATTATAGAAAACTAACAGTCACTCAACAACGCTGTAGTATCAAGACTCATTATAGAAAACTAACAGTCACTGGACAACGCTGTAATATCAAGACTCATTATAGAAAACTAACAGTCACTGGACAACGCTGTAGTATCAAGACTCATTATAGAAAACTAACAGTCACTGGACAACGACAAGACTCATTATAGAAAACTAACAGTCACTGGACAACGCTGTCATATCAAGACTCATTATAGAAACTAACAGTCACTGGACAACGCTGTAGTATCAAGACTCATTATAGAAAACTAACAGTCACTGGACAACGCTGTAGTATCAAGACTCATTATAGAAAACTAACAGTCACTGGACAACGCTGTCAGTATCAAGACTCATTATAGAAAACTAACAGTCACTGGACAACGCTGACTCATTATAGAAAACTAACAGTCACTCAAGACTCATTATAGAAAACTAACAGTCACTGGACAACGCTGTAGTATCAAGACTCATTATAGAAAACTAACAGTCACTGGACAACGCTGTAGTATCAAGACTCATTATAGAAAACTAACAGTCACTGGACAACGCTGTAGTATCAAGACTCATTATAGAAAACTAACAGTCACTGGACAACGCTGTAGTATCAAGACTCATTATAGAAAACTAACAGTCACTGGACAACGCTGTAGTATCAAGACTCATTATAGAAAACTAACAGTCACTCAACAACGCTGTAGCATCAAGACTCATTATAGAAAACTAATAGTCACTGGACAACGCTGTCATATCAAGACTCATTATAGAAAACTAACAGTCACTCAAATGCTGTAGCATCAAGACTCATTATAGAAAACTAACAGTCACTGGACAACGCTGTAGTATCAAGACTCATTATAGAAAACTAACAGTCACTGGACAACGCTGTAGTATCAAGACTCATTATAGAAAACTAACAGTCACTGGACAACGCTGTCAGTATCAAGACTCATTATAGAAAACTAACAGTCACTGGACAACGCTGTCATATCAAGACTCATTATAGAAAACTAACAGTCACTGGACAACGCTGTAGTATCAAGACTCATTATAGAAAACTAACTCTGGACAACGCTGTTAACAGTAACTGGACAACGCTGTAGTATCAAGACTCATTATAGAAAACTAACAGTCACTGGACAACGCTGTAGTATCAAGACTCATTATAGAAAACTAACAGTCACTGGACAACGCTGTAGTATCAAGACTCATTATAGAAAACTAACAGTCACTGGACAACGCTGTCAGTCACTGGACAAGACTCATTATAGAAAACTAACAGTCACTGGACAACGCTGTAGTATCAAGACTCATTATAGAAAACTAACAGTCACTGGACAACGCTGTAGTATCAAGACTCATTATAGAAAACTAACAGTCACTGGACAACGCTGTCATATCAAGACTCATTATAGAAAACTAACAGTCACTGGACAACGCTGTAGTATCAAGACTCATTATAGAAAACTAACAGTCACTGGACAACGCTGTAGTATCAAGACTCATTATAGAAAACTAACAGTCACTGGACAACGCTGTAGTATCAAGACTCATTATAGAAAACTAACAGTCACTGGACAACGCTGTCATATCAAGACTCATTATAGAAAACTAACAGTCACTGGACAACGCTGTAGTATCAAGACTCATTATAGAAAACTAACAGTCACTGGACAACGCTGTAGTATCAAGACTCATTATAGAAAACTAACAGTCACTGGACAACGCTGTCATATCAAGACTCATTATAGAAAACTAACAGTCACTGGACAACGCTGTCATATCAAGACTCATTATAGAAAACTAACAGTCACTGGACAACGCTGTCATATCAAGACTCATTATAGAAAACTAACAGTCACTATAGGAAAACAACTCTGTCATATCAAGACTCATTATAGAAAACTAACAGTCACTGGACAACGCTGTCAGTATCAAGACTCATTATAGAAAACTAACAGTCACTGGACAACGCTGTCGTATCAAGACTCATTATAGAAAACTAACAGTCACTGGACAACGCTGTAGTATCAAGACTCATTATAGAAAACTAACAGTCACTGGACAACGCTGTAGCATCAAGACTCATTATAGAAAACTAATAGTCACTGGACAACGCTGTCATATCAAGACTCATTATAGAAAACTAACAGTCACTGGACAATGCTGTAGCATCAAGACTCATTATAGAAAACTCAGTCACTGGACAACGCTGTAGTATCAAGACTCATTATAGAAAACTAACAGTCACTGGACAACGCTGTAGTATCAAGACTCATTATAGAAAACTAACAGTCACTGGACAATCAAGACTGTCATATCAAGACTCATTATAGAAAACTAACAGTCACTGGACAACGCTGTCATATCAAGACTCATTATAGAAAACTAACAGTCACTGGACAACGCTGTCATATCAAGACTCATTATAGAAAACTAACAGTCACTGGACAACGCTGTAGTATCAAGACTCATTATAGAAAACTAACAGTCACTGGACAACGCTGTAGTATCAAGACTCATTATAGAAAACTAACAGTCACTGGACAACGCTGTCATATCAAGACTCATTATAGAAAACTAACAGTCACTGGACAACGCTGTAGTATCAAGACTCATTATAGAAAACTAACAGTCACTGGACAACGCTGTAGCATCAAGACTCATTATAGAAAACTAACAGTCACTGGACAACGCTGTAGTATCAAGACTCATTATAGAAAACTAACAGTCACTGGACAACGCTGTAGCATCAAGACTCATTATAGAAAACTAACAGTCACTGGACAACGCTGTAGTATCAAGACTCATTATAGAAAACTAACAGTCACTGGACAACGCTGTAGTCACTGGAAACTAGTGTCATATCAAGACTCATTATAGAAAACTAACAGTCACTGGACAACGCTGTCATATCAAGACTCATTATAGAAAACTAACAGTCACTGGACAACGCTGTAGTATCAAGACTCATTATAGAAAACTAACAGTCACTCAACAACGCTGTAGTATCAAGACTCATTATAGAAAACTAACAGTCACTCAACAACGCTGTAGTATCAAGACTCATTATAGAAAACTAACAGTCACTCAACAACGCTGTAGTATCAAGACTCATTATAGAAAACTAACAGTCACTGGACAACGCTGTCATATCAAGACTCATTATAGAAAACTAACAGTCACTGGACAACGCTGTAGTATCAAGACTCATTATAGAAAACTAACAGTCACTGGACAACGCTGTCATATCAAGACTGTCAGGACATCAAGACTCATTATAGAAAACTAACAGTCACTGGACAACGCTGTAGCATCAAGACTCATTATAGAAAACTAACAGTCACTGGACAACGCTGTAGCATCAAGACTCATTATAGAAAACTAACAGTCACTGGACAACGCTGTAGTATCAAGACTCATTATAGAAAACTAACAGTCACTGGACAACGCTGTAGTATCAAGACTCATTATAGAAAACTAACAGTCACTGGACAACGCTGTAGCATCAAGACTCATTATAGAAAACTAACAGTCACTGGACAACGCTGTAGTATCAAGACTCATTATAGAAAACTAACAGTCACTGGACAACGCTGTAGTATCAAGACTCATTATAGAAAACTAACAGTCACTGGACAACGCTGTAGTATCAAGACTCATTATAGAAAACTAACAGTCACTGGACAACGCTGTAGTATCAAGACTCATTATAGAAAACTAACAGTCACTGGACAACGCTGTAGTATCAAGACTCATTATAGAAAACTAACAGTCACTGGACAACGCTGTCATATCAAGACTCATTATAGAAAACTAACAGTCACTGGACAACGCTGTAGTATCAAGACTCATTATAGAAAACTAAGAGTCACTCAACAACGCTGTAGTATCAAGACTCATTATAGAAAACTAACAGTCACTCAACAACGCTGTAGTATCAAGACTCATTATAGAAAACTAACAGTCACTCAACAACGCTGTAGTATCAAGATTCATTATAGAAAACTAACAGTCACTGGACAACGCTGTCATATCAAGACTCATTATAGAAAACTAACAGTCACTGGACAACGCTGTAGTATCAAGACTCATTATAGAAAACTAACAGTCACTCAACAACGCTGTAGTATCAAGACTCATTATAGAAAACTAAGAGTCACTCAACAACGCTGTAGTATCAAGACTCATTATAGAAAACTAACAGTCACTCAACAATGCTGTAGCATCAAGACTCATTATAGAAAACTAACAGTCACTGGACAACGCTGTCATATCAAGACTCATTATAGAAAACTAACAGTCACTGGACAACGCTGTAGCATCAAGACTCATTATAGAAAACTAACAGTCACTGGACAACGCTGTAGTATCAAGACTCATTATAGAAAACTAACAGTCACTGGACAACGCTGTAGTATCAAGACTCATTATAGAAAACTAACAGTCACTGGACAACGCTGTAGTATCAAGACTCATTATAGAAAACTAACAGTCACTGGACAACGCTGTAGCATCAAGACTCATTATAGAAACCGTTTTCACTGACTTTACTGGAACTATGCCTTGGTAACTTTATGGTACTATATCTCACACTCAGTTGAACTGCGTAATCTGTGAATAGATTGTTGCAATAAATTATCATTTTATGGTAATACAACTCATTCCCTATAGAATCTGTAAATAGAAGACAGATCAGTCAATGCCTCTTTAAGACAGCTCTATAGCAGCATGACTATATAAATAAATAAAAACATGCCTGCCTCAATTAGTCACAATTAATTATGTCATTTTTATTTAATTGTATTTCATTTAAACTGGGACATTCTCATAACTGTCACAGGGAGGGAGTCCGTGCTCATAACTGTCACAGGGAGGAAGTCCGTGCTCATAACTGTCACAGGGAGGAAGTCCGTGCTCATAACTGTCACAGGGAGGAGTCCGTGCTCATAACTGTCACAGGGAGGAAGTCCGTGCTCATAACTGTCACAGGGAGGAAGTCCGTGCTCATAAGTGTCACAGGGAGGAAGTCCGTGCTCATAAGTGTCACAGGGAGGAAGTCCGTGCTCATAACTGTCACAGGGAGGAAGTCCGTGCTCATAACTGTCACAGGGAGGAAGTCCGTGCTCATAACTGTCACAGGGAGGAGTCCGTGCTCATAACTGTCACAGGGAGGAAGTCCGTGCTCATAACTGTCACAGGGAGGAAGTCCGTGCTCATAAGTGTCACAGGGAGGAAGTCCGTGCTCATAACTGTCGCAGGGAGGAAGTCCGTGCTCATAACTGTCACAGGGAGGAAGTCCGTGCTCATAACTGTCACAGGGAGTAAGTCCGTGCTCATAACTGTCACAGGGAGGAAGTCCGTGCTCATAACTGTCACAGGGAGGAAGTCCGTGCTCATAACTGTCACAGGGAGGAAGTCCGTGCTCATAACTGTCACAGGGAGGAAGTCCGTGCTCATAACGGTCAGACTCCTCCCGTCAGCCTCCACTAGCTAGCCAGACACCTCCCCTGTCAGCCTCCATTAGCTAGCCAGACACCTCCCCTGTCAGCCTCCATTAGCTAGCCAGACACCTCCCCTGTTAGCCTCCACTAGCTAGCCAGACACCTCCCTTGTCAGACTCCATTAGTTAGCAAGACATCTCCCCTGTCAGCCTCCATTAGCTAGCCAGACAACTCCCCTGTCAGCCTCCACCAGCTAGCCAGACATCTCGCCTGTCAGCCTCTATTAGCTAGCCAGACACCTCCCCTGTCAGCCTCCACTAGCTAGCCAGACACCTCCCTGTCAGCCTCCATTAGCTAGCCAGACACCTCCTCTGTCAGCCTACACTAGCTAGCCAGACACCTCCCCTGTCAGCCTCCATTAGCTAGCCAGACACATCCTCTGTCAGCCTCCACTAGCTAGCCAGACACCTCCCCTGTCAGCCTCCACTAGCTATAGCCAGACATCTCCCCTGTCAGCCTCCATTAGCTAGCCAGACACATTCCCTGTCAGCCTCTATTAGCTAGCCAGACATCTCCCCTGTCAGCCTCCATTAGCTAGCCAGACACCTCCCCTGTCAGCCTCCATTAGCTAGCCAGACACCTCCCCTGTCAGCTTCCATTAGCTAGCCAGACACATTCCCTGTCAGCCTCCACTAGCTATAGCCAGACACCTCCCCTGTCAGCCTCCATTAGCTAGCCAGACACCTCCCCTGTCAGCCTCCATTAGCTAGCCAGACACCTCCCCTGTCAGCCTCCATTAGCTAGCCAGACACCTCCCCTGTCAGCCTCCACTTGCTAGCCAGACACCTCCCTGTCAGCCTCCATTAGCTAGCCAGACACATCCTCTGTCAGCCTCCACTAGCTAGCCAGACACCTCCCTGTCAGCCTCCATTAGCTAGCCAGACACATTCCCTGTCAGCCTCTATTAGCTAGCCAGACACCTCCCCTGTCAGCTTCCATTAGCTAGCCAGACACATTCCCTGTCAGCCTCCACTAGCTATAGCCAGACACCTCCCCTGTCAGCCTCCATTAGCTAGCCAGACACCTCCCCTGTCAGCCTCCATTAGCTAGCCAGACACCTCCCCTGTCAGCCTCTATTAGCTAGCCAGACACCTCCCCTGTCAGCCTCCACTAGCTAGCCAGACACCTCCCCTGTCAGCCTCCATTAGCTAGCCAGACACATCCTCTGTCAGCCTCCACTAGCTAGCCAGACATCTCCCCTGTCAGCCTCCATTAGCTAGCCAGACACATTCCCTGTCAGCCTCTATTAGCTAGCCAGACACCTCCCCTGTCAGCCTCCATTAGCTAGCCAGACACCTCCTCTGTCATTCTCCACTAGCTAGCCAGACACCTCCCCTGTCAGCCTCCATTAGCTAGCCAGACACCTCCTCTGTCAGCCTCCACTAGCTAGCCAGACATCTCCCCTGTCAGCCTCCATTAGCTAGCCAGACACATTCCCTGTCAGCCTCTATTAGCTAGCCAGACACCTCCCCTGTCAGCCTCCACTAGCTATAGCCAGACACCTCCCCTGTCAGCCTCCATTAGCTAGCCAGACATCTCGCCTGTCAGCCTCTATTAGCTAGCCAGACACCTCCCCTGTCAGCCTCCACTAGCTAGCCAGACACCTCCCCTGTCAGCCTCCATTAGCTAGCCAGACACCTCCTCTGTCAGCCTCCACTAGCTAGCCAGTCAGCCTCCACTAGCTATAGCCAGACACCTCCCCTGTCAGCCTCCATTAGCTAGCCAGACACCTCCCCTGTCAGCCTCCATTAGCTAGCCAGACACCTCCCCTGTCAGCCTCCATTAGCTAGCCAGACACCTCCCCTGTCAGCCTCCACTAGCTATAGCCAGACACCTCCCCTGTCAGCCTCCATTAGCTAGCCAGACACCTCCCCTGTCAGCCTCCATTAGCTAGCCAGACACCTCCCCTGTCAGCCTCCATTAGCTAGCCAGACACCTCCCCTGTCAGCCTCCATTAGCTAGCCAGACACCTCCCCTGTCAGCCTCCATTAGCTAGCCAGACACCTCCCCTGTCAGCCTCCATTAGCTAGCCAGACACCTCCCCTGTCAGCCTCCATTAGCTAGCCAGACACCTCCCCTGTCAGCCTCCACTAGCTCGCCAGACACCTCCCCTGTCAGCCTCCATTAGCTAGCCAGACACCTCCCCTGTCAGCCTCCACTAGCTCGCCAGACACCTCCCCTGTCAGCCTCCATTAGCTAGCCAGACTCTCCCCTGTCAGCCTCCATTAGCTAGCCAGACACCTCCCCTGGTTTATCAGGCTAACTACTTTGTCAATGATGGATCATATTTGTATATTATGGGAGCAAGCTGAGAATGCACACATATAGACACACACAGATATACACACACATATATACACACACATACAGATATACACACGCATACACACACATATACACACACACACATAAACACACACATACACGTATACACACACATATACGTATACACACATACACATTCACACGCACACACATGCAAGTGCTCAATCGCTCACACACTGAAGACTCATATTATGGGAGCAAGCTCCTGGTGGGATGGATGGAGGTCCTGTTCTGTTCTGACCCCGCTGTTAAAGTCAATTCCATAAGCCCAGGTTTATTATAGTGTGTGTGTGTGTGTGTGTGTGTGTGTGTGTGTGTGTGTGTGTGTGTGTGTGTGTGTGTGTGTGTGTGTGTGTGTGTGTGTGTGTGTGTGTGTGTGTGTGTGTGTGTGTGCGCGCGCGTTGTTGGTTTCCTGGCAATTCCTTGGCAATACTTGATGGATTCTTTCTGAAATCCCTGTTCTGAGCAGTCAGATTTGTGCTTATTTGGTGAGACCATATTTTATTTTCTCATCACAGTAAAACCCCACAGGGTCTTTCATTGTTTTCTTACTTGTCTTCTTTCTCTTGCTCTTTCTGTCGTTCTTCTTCTCTCATCCTTTCTCTCTTATTCTATAAATACACTGAATTTTCCTTTGCTCTCTCTTTATTTCTCTCTCTCTCTATTTCTTTAACCACATCTCTCTCTTTCTCTCTCTCTTTCTTTCTTTCTCTCTCTCTTTCTTTCTTTCTTTCTTTCTTTCTCTCTCTATTTCTTAAACCACATCTCTCTCTCTCTCTATTTCTTTCTCTTTTCTTTAAAGATGAAATATATAGAAATCGCTCCACCATTTTCCTGGTTGCTAAAATTTCTAACAGTTCAGCCTAATTTCAATTTATATGACGAAACAAGCAGTCATTGTGTAGAAAATCCTTGTACCATCTAAACCGCTGTGAAATATAGTTCCCAATATTCAAAGATATTGTATTTTCAGCTGTTTGAAGCTGGTGTACAAAACCCAAAGTAAAAGACACAAAAATGAAACTGAAGAACAAAGGGAAAATAAATAGTGGACATAGAACAGATGTACATATATATACATATTGCAGCTTTACGTATTTTTAACCACAGCTCTCTCTCTTTAACCACAGCTCTCTCTCTTTAACCACAGCTCTCTCTCTCTCTCTCTCTCTTTAACCACAGCTCTCTCTTTCTTTAACCACAGCTCTCTCTCTCTCGCTCTCTCTTTAACCACAGCTCTCTCTCTTTAACTACAGCTCTCTCTCTTTAACCACAGCTCTCTCTCTTTAACCACAGCTCTCTCTCTTTAACCACAGCTCTCTCTCTTTAACTACAGCTCTCTCTCTTTAACCACAGCTCTCTCTCTTTAACCACAGCTCTCTCTCTTTAACCACAGCTCTCTCTCTTTAACCACAGCTCTCTCTCTTTAACCACAGCTCTCTCTCTTTAACCACAGCTCTCTCTCTTTAACCACAGCTCTCTCTCTTTAACCACAGCTACTGCATTCAGAAAGTATTCACACCCCTTGACTTATTCCACATTTTGTTTGTTTTATCGCTTGAATTCAAAATGGATTAAATCGTTGTTGTTTTCTCTCTCTCACCAATTTCTCTCACACACAATACCCCATAATGACAAAGTGAAAACATGTTTTTGGAAATGTTTTGCAAATTGATCGAAAATTAAATAAAGAAATATCTCATTTACATAAGTTTTCACACCCCTGAGTCAGTACATGTTAGGAACACCTTTGGCAGCGATTACAGCTGTGAGGCTTTCTGGGTAAATCCCTAAGAGCTTTGCACACCTGGATTGTACAATATTTGAAATGGATCACTAGCCACTTGAATAATGTTCCGTATCTAGCATTACTCATCTCACATGTATAAACTCCACTCCACACTATTCTACGGTATCTTAGTCACTTTAAAATTGTGTTTACATATTGCATCACCCGTTTCCTATGTACCGTATATACTGTGTTGTATTCTATACTACACCACTGACTGTTAACCAGCCATCTCCAGCACGTCAGAGGCTGCTGCCTATAGACATAGACTAGGAATCACTGGCCACTTTAAGGAAATGAAACACGAGCCACTTTATTAATGTCTCTGTATATTACATTACTCATCTCATATATAAACTGTACTCTATGCTACCTCTCTCTCTACCTCTCTCTCTACCTCTCTGTACCTCTCTCTCTACCTCTCTCTCTCTACCTCTCTCTCTGCCTCTCTCTCTACCTCTCTCTCTACCTCTCTACCTCTCTCTCTCTAGCTCTCTCTCTACCTCTCCCTCTACCTCTCTCTCTACCTCTCTCTCTACCTCTCTCTCTCTACCTCTCTCTCTCTACCTCTACCTCTCTCTCTACCTCTCTCTCTACCTCTACCTCTCTCTCTACCTCTACCTCTCTCTCTACCTCTCTCTCTACCTCTCTCTCTCTACCTCTACCTCTCTCTCTACCTCTACCTCTCTCTCTACCTCTCTCTCTCTAC
>NC_068455.1:72883679-72991179 GCF_023373465.1 Oncorhynchus keta | reverse complement strand
CTCTCTCTACCTCTCTCTCTACCTCTCTCTCTACCTATCTCTCCACCTCTCTACCTCTCTCTCTACCTATCTCTCCACCTCTCTACCTCTCTCTCTACCTCTCTCTCTCTACCTCTCTCTCTACCTCTCTCTCTCTACCTCTCTCTCTCTACCTCTCCCTCTACCTCTCTCTCTACCTCTCTCTCTCTACCTCTCCCTCTACCTATCTCTCCACCTCTCTCTCTACCTCTCTCTCTACTCTCTCTACCTCTCTCTCTACCTCTCTCTCTACCTCTCTCTCTACCTACCTCTCTCTCTACCTCTCTCTCTACCTCTCTCTCTACCTCTCTCTCTCTCTCTCTACCTCTCTCTCTACCTCTCTCTCTACCTCTCCCTCTACCTCTCTCTCTCTACCTCTCTCTCTCTACCTCTCTCCCTACCTCTCTCTCTCTACCTCTCTCTCTCTACCTCTCTCTCTACCTCTCTCTCTCTACCTCTCTCTCTACCTCTCTCTCTACCTCTCCCTCTACCTCTCTCTCTACCTCTCTCTCTCCACCTCTCTCTCTACCTCTCTCTACCTCTCTCTCTACCTCTCTCTCTCTACCTCTCTCTCTACCTCTCTCTCTACCTCTCTCTCTACCTCTCTCGCTCTACCTCTCTCTCTACCTCTCTCTCTACCTCTCTCCCTACCTCTCTCCCTCTACCTCTCTCTCTCCTACCTCTCTCTCCCTACCTCTCTCTCTCTCTCTCTCTCTCTCTCTCTCTCTACCTCTCTCTCTACCTCTCTCTCTCTCTCTCTCTCTCTCTCTACCTCTCTCTCTACCTCTCTCTCTACCTCTCTCTCTACCTATCTCTCCACCTCTCTACCTCTCTCTCTACCTATCTCTCCACCTCTCTACCTCTCTCTCTACCTCTCTCTCTCCTACCTCTCTACCTCTCTCTCTACCTCTCTCTCTACCTCTCCTCTCTACCTCTCTCTCTACCTCTCTCTCTCTACCTCTCCCTCTACCTATCTCTCCACCTCTCTACCTCTCTCTCTCTCTCTCTCTCTCTCTCTACCTCTCTCTCTACCTCTCTCTCTACTACCTCTCTCTCTACCTCTCTCCTACCTCTCTCTCCTACCTCTCTACCTCTCTCTCTCTCTCTCTACCTCTCTCTCTACCTCCTCTCTACCTCTCTCTACCTCTCTCTCTCTACCTCTCTCTCTACCTCTCTCCCTACCTCTCTCTCTCTACCTCTCTCTACTCTCTACCTACCTCTCTCTCTACCTCTCTCTCTACCTCTCTCTCTACCTCTCTCTCCACCTCTCTCTCTCTCTCTCTACCTCTCTCTCTACCTCTCTCTCTCTACCTCTCTCCCTACCTCTCTCCCTCTACCTCTCTCTCTCTCTACCTCTCTCTCTCCCTACCTCTCTCTCTCCCTACCTCTCTCTCTCCCTACCTCTCTCTCTACCTCTCTCTCTCTCTCTCTCTCTCCCTCTCTCTACCTCTCTCTCTCTCTACCTCTCTCTCTCTCTCTCTCTCTACCCCTCTCTCTCTCTCTCTCTCTACCTCTCTCCCTACCTCTCTCCCTCTACCTCTCTCTCTCTCTACCTCTCTCTCTCCCTACCTCTCTCTCTCCCTACCTCTCTCTCTCCCTACCTCTCTCTCTCCCTACCTCTCTCTCTCTCTCTCTCTCTACCTCTCTCTACCTCTCTCTCTCTCTACCTCTCTCTCTCTCTCTCTCTCTACCCCTCTCTCTCTCTCTCTCTCTCTCTCTCTCTACCTCTCTCTACCTCTCTCTACCTCTCTCTCTCTACCTCTCTCTACCTCTCTCTCTCTACCTCTCTCTCTCTCTCTCTCTCTCTACCTCTCTCTACCTCTCTCTCTCTACCTCTCTCTCTCCCTCTACACCTCTCTCTCTCTCCCTCTACCGCTCTCTCTCTCTCTCTCTCTACCTCTCTCTCTACCTCTTTCTCTCTCTCTCTGCAAAGATGGTTTGACACCTGGCTTCCCCACTTTGATTCCCATTCACAATCCTATTTTCCCTAACCCTAACATTAACCCTAAACCTAACTTCTAAACCTAACACTAAACCTAACTCCTAACCTTAAACCTAACCCTAAACCTAACTCCTAACCCTAAACCTAACCCTAAACCCAACTGCTAACCCTAAACCTAACCCTAAACCTAACTCCAACCCTAAACCTAACTCCTAACCCTAAACCTAACCCATAACCCTAAACCTAACCCCATCTCCTAACCCTAACCCTAATCCTAATCCTAATCCTAATCCTAACCCTAATCCTAATCCTAATTCCCTCACACTCTCCAGACCAGATTGACTTGCAATATAAAGACATAACAGTCGCAATAGGCCAATGCAACCCAAGGTTTGATACCAGCACAGACAGAAACCCAAACACTAATTTTAACCTTAAACCCAACCCTTAACCCAAAATTAGCCTTTTTCCCCCCCACAAGTCTTCTGGTCCGCAAAAGGATAGCAAAACCAAAAACACACACACACCAAGTTCACAGCACGTAGGAACACACACCCACACACGGAGTGTTGAAAGTGCTCAGCGATTAGCCCTCGCTCTGGCATGTGGAGAGTGCAGCAGGAGTCGCCATGCAATTACACTTTCATTTCCTGAAGTCATGTGAATTTGACCCGTCCTAAACCACTGACACACACACACACACGCACACACACACACACACACACACACACACACACACACACACACACACACACACACACACACACACACACACACACACACACACACACACACACACACACACACACACCTCTCCACATGGGGATTTGACTGCTCGGATCACTTCAATTTCAGAGTCTTCCACACTCTAATCCTGTCAGCCCCTTTTCCCAACAAAAGGATGAAGTTGTCCCTACATACTGATTCAGGGTCAGTTTTGTGCTTTTCCCATTAGTGGTCTGTGCCCAAGCCCCGTCATGTTGAGGGAAACAAATAAAAATAAATGAATGTCTTGAAGTTCAAGGATTCTGCAACAAAACAGCAAGGCTGTGCCTACCCTCTCTCACACCAAAACACACACACACACACACACACACACACACACACACACACACACACACACACACACACACACACACACACACACACACACACACACACACACACACACACACACACACACACACATACACACACAACCATACACACATACACACACACACACATAAACCCTAAAACTATGCTGTCTTCCGGATAAAGCTGGGCAGTGAGAGGATGTTTAGGTTGTAAAATGTATTCCTTCATCTGTGTTTTGAGACCTGTACAAACACAGCCAGTACAGGAGGCTGAGGGCTGTACAAACACAGCCAGTACAGGAGGCTGTGGCCTGTACAAACACAGCCAATACAGGAGGCTGAGGCCTGTAGAAACACAGCCGGTACAGGAGGCTGTGGCCTGTACAAACACAGCCAGTACAGGAGGCTGAGGCCTGTACGAACACAGCCAGTACAGGAGGCTGAGGCCTGTACAAACACAGCCAGTACAGGAGGCTGTGGCCTGTATGAACACAGCCAGTACAGGAGGCTGTGGCCTGTACAAACACAGCCAGTACAGGAGGCTGAGGCCTGTACGAACACAGCCAGTACAGGAGGCTGAGGCCTGTACAAACACAGCCAGTACAGGAGGCTGTGGCCTGTACAAACACAGCCAGTACAGGAGGCTGAGGCCTGTACAAACACAACCAGTACAGGAGGCTGTGGCCTGTATGAACACAGCCAGTACAGGAGGCTGTGGCCTGTACAAACACAGCCAGTACAGGAGGCTGTGGCCTGGATGAACACAGCCAGTACAGGAGGCTGTGACACAGTGGCCTTTACAAACACAACCATTACAGGAGGCTGTGGCCTGTACAAACACAGCCAGTACAGGAGGCTGTGGCCTGTACAAACACAGCCAGTACAGGAGGCTGTGGCCTGGATGAACACAGCCAGTACAGGAGGCTGTGGCCTGTATGAACACAGCCAGTACAGGAGGCTGTGGCCTGTACAAACACAGCCAGTACAGGAGGCTGTGGCCTGTAAAAACACAGTCAGTACAGGAGGCTGAGGCCTGTATGAACACAGCCAGTACAGGAGGCTGTGGCCTGTACAAACACAGCCAGTACAGGAGGCTGTGACACAGTGGCCTTTACAAACACAACCAGTATGTTGTAAAAGGTATATTCTTAGTAAGGTCTGAATTGAGAAAGAGACGTGCGTTCTCAGGGACGGGACAAATCTAATGAAGGCAATTTATCTTGGCGCAGTGGGTGGTGTGTGTGTGTGTTTGGTGGGTGTGTGTTTGGTGTGTGTGTGTGTGTGTTTGGTGTGTGTGCGTGGTTGTGTGTGTGTTTGGTGTGTGTGTGTGTTTGGTGTGTGTGTGTGTTTGGTGTGTGTGCGTGGTTGTGTGTGTGTGTGTGTGTGTGTGTGTTTGGTGTGTGTGCGTGGTTGTGTGTATGTATGTGTGTGTGTTTGGTGTGTGTGCGTGGTTGTGTGTATGTGTGTGTGCGTGTGCGTGTGTTTTGTTTTCTCTTGTTTGGTCTCCACTCGGGTGGGTTTTTCTTGCTAATATCTTGCTGTTTTACATCTGTGTTTGTTTAGAGTCGTTTATGGTTCCTTCTTTACACAGAACGGTTAACGGTGGGAGAGGTTGGAGTAAACGCAACATTACCAAGGAAACATCCCAAATGGTACCTTAATCCCTACGTAGTGCACTACTTTGTACCAGCACCCATGGGCATAGTGCACTACGTAGGGGATAGCATCCCATTTGGGCCGTAAATTCAAATGAACTACAAATACGACACAGATCATAAAGATCTCTGTTAAAAAACATCAACAAACTAACAGTACATTGTCATTCACCCTTTACAAACAAACTAACAGTACATTGTCATTCACCCGTACAAACAAACTAACAGTACATTGTCATTCACCCTTTACAAACAAACTAACAGTACATTGTCATTCACCCTTTACAAACAAACTAACAGTACATTGTTATTCACCCTTTACAAACAAACTAACAGTACATTGTCATTCACCCGTACAAACAAACTAACAGTACATTGTCATTCACCCTTTACAAACAAACTAACAGTACATTGTCATTCACCCTTACAAACAAACTAACAGTACATTGTCATTCACCCTTACAAACAAACTAACAGTACATTGTCATTCACCCTTACAAACAAACACCCTCTTTTCTTACATTAAAATAACAAATAAACATCTGTTTTGTTCGTTTTTTATAGAAATCCGCAAGAGGAGGAAATCACTCAGACGGAAGTTTGACTCCTCCAAAGAAAAGAAAGAGAAAGAACGAGGTAAAGTACACACACACACACACACACACACACACACACACACACACACACACACACACACACACACACACACACACACACACACACACACACACACACACACACACACACACACACACACACATATATAGACACACACCCCCCACACACACACACACACACACATATAGACACACACACACACACACACACACACACACACACACACACACACACACACACACACACACACACACACACACACACACACACACACACACACACATACACAGACACACACGTACGTGGAGAGGAGGTGTGGAGAGGAGGGTAGTGATACAGCGTGGAGAGGAGGTGTGGAGAGGAGGGTAGTGATACAGCGTGGAGAGGAGGTGTGGAGAGGAGGGTAGTGATACAGCGTGGAGAGGAGGTGTGGAGAGGAGGGTAGTGATACAGTGTGGAGAGGAGGGTAGTGATACAGCGTGGAGAGGAGGGTAGTGATACAGTGTGGAGAGGAGGGTAGTGATACAGTGTGGAGAGGAGGCGTGGAGAGGAGGGTAGTGATACAGTGTGGAGAGGAGGGTAGTGATACAGTGTGGAGAGGAGGGTAGTGATACAGTGTGGAGAGGAGGGTAGTGATACAGTGTGGAGAGGAGGGTAGTGATACAGTGTGGAGAGGAGGCGTGGAGAGGAGGGTAGTGATACAGTGTGGAGAGGAGGCGTGGAGAGGAGGGTAGTGATACAGTGTGGAGAGGAGGCGTGGAGAGGAGGGTAGTGATACAGTGTGGAGAGGAGGGTAGTGATACAGTGTGGAGAGGAGGGTAGTGATACAGTGTGGAGAGGAGGGTAGTGATACAGTGTAGAGAGGAGGGTAGTGATACAGTGTGGAGAGGAGGGTAGTGATACAGTGTGGAGAGGAGGGTAGGGATACAGTGTGGAGAGGAGGGTAGTGATACAGTGTGGAGAGGAGGGTAGTGATACAGTGTGGAGAGGAGGTGTGGAGAGGAGGGTAGTGATACAGCGTGGAGAGGAGGTGTGGAGAGGAGGGTAGTGATACAGCGTGGAGAGGAGGTGTGGAGAGGAGGGTAGTGATACAGCGTGGAGAGGAGGGTAGTGATACAGTGTGGAGAGGAGGGTAGTGATACAGTGTGGAGAGGAGGTGTGGAGAGGAGGGTAGTGATACAGCGTGGAGAGGAGGTGTAGAGGAGGGTAGTGATACAGCGTGGAGAGGAGGTGTGGAGAGGAGGGTAGTGATACAGCGTGGAGAGGAGGTGTGGAGAGGAGGGTAGTGATACAGCGTGGAGAGGAGGTGTGGAGAGGAGGGTAGTGATACAGCGTGGAGAGGAGGTGTGGAGAGGAGGGTAGTGATACAGTGTGGAGAGGAGGTGTGGAGAGGAGGGTAGTGATACAGCGTGGAGAGGAGGTGTGGAG
The DNA here is from genome assembly GCF_023373465.1 of Oncorhynchus keta. Classification (NCBI taxonomy): domain Eukaryota; kingdom Metazoa; phylum Chordata; class Actinopteri; order Salmoniformes; family Salmonidae; genus Oncorhynchus; species Oncorhynchus keta. The sequence goes on along the minus strand of NC_068455.1, from coordinate 72,984,442 downwards.
AGGAGGGTAGTGATACAGCGTGGAGAGGAGGGTAGTGATACAGCATGGAGAGGAGGCGTGGAGAGGAGGGTAGTGATACAGCGTGGAGAGGAGGGTAGTGATACAGCGTGGAGAGGAGGCGTGGAGAGGAGGGTAGTGATACAGCGTGGAGAGGAGGTGTGGAGAGGAGGGTAGTGATACAGCGTGGAGAGGAGGGTAGTGATACAGTGTGGAGAGGAGGGTAGTGATACAGTGTGGAGAGGAGGGTAGCGATACAGCGTGGAGAGGAGGGTAGTGATACAGTGTGGAGAGGAGGGTAGTGATACAGTGTGGAGAGGAGGGTAGTGATACAGTGTGGAGAGGAGGGTAGTGATACAGTGTGGAGAGGAGGGTAGTGATACAGTGTGGAGAGGAGGGTAGTGATACAGTGTGGAGAGGAGGGTAGTGATACAGTGTGGAGAGGAGGGTAGCGATACAGCGTGGAGAGGAGGGTAGTGATACAGTGTGGAGAGGAGGGTAGTGATACAGTGTGGAGAGGAGGGTAGCGATACAGCGTGGAGAGGAGGGTAGTGATACAGTGTGGAGAGGAGGGTAGTGATACAGTGTGGAGAGGAGGGTAGTGATACAGTGTGGAGAGGAGGGTAGTGATACAGTGTGGAGAGGAGGGTAGTGATACAGTGTGGAGAGGAGGGTAGTGATACAGTGTGGAGAGGAGGGTAGTGATACAGCATGGAGAGGAGGGTAGTGATACAGTGTGGAGAGGAGGGTAGTGATACAGTGTGGAGAGGAGGGTAGTGATACAGTGTGGAGAGGAGGGTAGTGATACAGTGTGGAGAGGAGGGTAGTGATACAGCATGGAGAGGAGGGTAGTGATACAGTGTGGAGAGGAGGGTAGTGATACAGTGTGGAGAGGAGGGTAGTGATACAGTGTGGAGAGGAGGGTAGTGATACAGCATGGAGAGGAGGGTAGTGATACAGTGTGGAGAGGAGGGTAGTGATACAGTGTGGAGAGGAGGGTAGTGATACAGCATGGAGAGGAGGGTAGTGATACAGTGTGGAGAGGAGGGTAGTGATACAGTGTGGAGAGGAGGGTAGTGATACAGTGTGGAGAGGAGGGTAGTGATACAGTGTGGAGAGGAGGGTAGTGATACAGTGTGGAGAGGAGGGTAGCGATACAGCGTGGAGAGGAGGGTAGTGATACAGTGTGGAGAGGAGGGTAGTGATACAGTGTGGAGAGGAGGCGTGGAGAGGAGGGTAGCGATACAGCGTGGAGAGGAGGGTAGTGATACAGTGTGGAGAGGAGGGTAGTGATACAGTGTGGAGAGGAGGCGTGGAGAGGAGGGTAGTGATACAGCGTGGAGAGGAGGGTAGTGATACAGTGTGGAGAGGAGGGTAGTGATACAGTGTGGAGAGGAGGCGTGGAGAGGAGGGTAGTGATACAGCGTGGAGAGGAGGGTAGTGATACAGTGTGGAGAGGAGGCGTGGAGAGGAGGGTAGTGATACAGTGTGGAGAGGAGGCGTGGAGAGGAGGGTACTGATACAGTGTGGAGAGGAGGGTAGCGATACAGCATGGAGAGGAGGGTAGTGATACAGCGTGGAGAGGAGGGTAGTGATACAGTGTGGAGAGGAGGGTAGCGATACAGCATGGAGAGGATGGTAGTGATACAGCATGGAGAGGATGGTAGTGATACAGCATGGAGAGGAGGGTAGTGATACAGCGTGGAGAGGAGGGTAGTGATACAGTGTGGAGAGGAGGGTAGTGATACAGTGTGGAGAGGAGGGTAGCGATACAGTGTGGAGAGGAGGGTAGCGATACAGCGTGGAGAGGAGGGTAGGGATACAGTGTGGAGAGGAGGGTAGTGATACAGTGTGGAGAGGAGGCGTGGAGAGGAGGGTAGTGATACAGTGTGGAGAGGAGGGTAGTGATACAGTGAGTAGAGGAGGGTAGTGATACAGTGTGGAGTGGAGGGTAGTGATACAGTGTGGAGAGGAGGCGTGGAGAGGAGGGTAGTGATACAGTGTGGAGAGGAGGGTAGTGATACAGTGAGTAGAGGAGGGTAGTGATACAGCGTGGAGAGGAGGTGTGGAGAGGAGGGTAGTGATACAGCGTGGAGAGGAGGTGTGGAGAGGAGGGTAGTGATACAGCATGGAGAGGATGGTAGTGATACAGCATGGAGAGGATGGTAGTGATACAGCATGGAGAGGAGGGTAGTGATACAGCGTGGAGAGGAGGGTAGTGATACAGTGTGGAGAGGAGGGTAGTGATACAGTGTGGAGAGGAGGGTAGCGATACAGTGTGGAGAGGAGGGTAGCGATACAGCGTGGAGAGGAGGGTAGGGATACAGTGTGGAGAGGAGGGTAGTGATACAGTGTGGAGAGGAGGCGTGGAGAGGAGGGTAGTGATACAGTGTGGAGAGGAGGGTAGTGATACAGTGAGTAGAGGAGGGTAGTGATACAGTGTGGAGAGGAGGGTAGTGATACAGTGTGGAGAGGAGGCGTGGAGAGGAGGGTAGTGATACAGTGTGGAGAGGAGGGTAGTGATACAGTGAGTAGAGGAGGGTAGTGATACAGCGTGGAGAGGAGGTGTGGAGAGGAGGGTAGTGATACAGCGTGGAGAGGAGGTGTGGAGAGGAGGGTAGTGATACAGCGTGGAGAGGAGGGTAGTGATACAGCATGGAGAGGAGGCGTGGAGAGGAGGGTAGTGATACAGCGTGGAGAGGAGGGTAGTGATACAGCGTGGAGAGGAGGCGTGTGGAGGAGGGTAGTGATACAGCGTGGAGGAGGAGGTGTGGAGAGGGAGGGTAGTGATACAGCGTGGAGAGGAGGGTAGTGATACAGCGTGGAGAGGAGGGTAGTGATACAGTGTGGAGAGGAGGGTAGTGATACAGTGTGGAGAGGAGGGTAGCGATACAGCGTGGAGAGGAGGGTAGTGATACAGTGTGGAGAGGAGGGTAGTGATACAGTGTGGAGAGGAGGGTAGTGATACAGTGTGGAGAGGAGGGTAGTGATACAGTGTGGAGAGGAGGGTAGTGATACAGTGTGGAGAGGAGGGTAGTGATACAGTGTGGAGAGGAGGGTAGTGATACAGCGTGGAGAGGAGGGTAGTGATACAGTGTGGAGAGGAGGGTAGTGATACAGTGTGGAGAGGAGGGTAGTGATACAGTGTGGAGAGGAGGGTAGTGATACAGTGTGGAGAGGAGGGTAGTGATACAGCATGGAGAGGAGGGTAGTGATACAGTGTGGAGAGGAGGGTAGTGATACAGTGTGGAGAGGAGGGTAGTGATACAGTGTGGAGAGGAGGGTAGCGATACAGTGTGGAGAGGAGGGTAGTGATACAGTGTGGAGAGGAGGGTAGTGATACAGTGTGGAGAGGAGGCGTGGAGAGGAGGGTAGTGATACAGCGTGGAGAGGAGGGTAGTGATACAGTGTGGAGAGGAGGCGTGGAGAGGAGGGTAGTGATACAGTGTGGAGAGGAGGCGTGGAGAGGAGGGTACTGATACAGTGTGGAGAGGAGGGGGTAGCGATACAGCATGGAGAGGAGGGTAGTGATACAGCGTGGAGAGGAGGGTAGTGATACAGTGTGGAGAGGAGGGTAGCGATACAGCATGGAGAGGATGGTAGTGATACAGCATGGAGAGGATGGTAGTGATACAGCATGGAGAGGAGGGTAGTGATACAGCGTGGAGAGGAGGGTAGTGATACAGTGTGGAGAGGAGGGTAGTGATACAGTGTGGAGAGGAGGGTAGCGATACAGTGTGGAGAGGAGGGTAGCGATACAGCGTGGAGAGGAGGGTAGGGATACAGTGTGGAGAGGAGGGTAGTGATACAGTGTGGAGAGGAGGCGTGGAGAGGAGGGTAGTGATACAGTGTGGAGAGGAGGGTAGTGATACAGTGAGTAGAGGAGGGTAGTGATACAGTGTGGAGAGGAGGGTAGTGATACAGTGTGGAGAGGAGGGTAGTGATACAGTGTGGAGAGGAGGGTACTGATACAGTGTGGAGAGGAGGCGTGGACAGGAGGGTAGCGATACAGTGAGGAGAGGAGGCGTAGACAGGAGGGTAGCGATACAGTGAGGAGAGGAGGCGTGGACAGGAGGGTAGCGATACAGCGTGGAGAGGAGGTTGAGGACATCGCTATTGGGGTGTAGCTGTTTCTTAGTAATACGAGGGGAATCCAGTGTAAGGAATATGTGACCCCTGGGTTCATTTACATTCTGTCACATTCTCTTACATTGCATTCTGTTTCTCTCTCTGATTACCTCCACCCTTAGCAACCTGTCATTCAGGGCAAGTGGGGCATTAATGCGTGTCACATATCAGTTTGCAAATAATGTTTTTAAAAAAAGAAATGTAATTTGAGTTTAATAAGCCGCATACAAACATGGTCTCTTTTTTTCTTTCTTGATTAATATAACTCCAAAATGCAGGTGTTTCAGCATCGCTCAATGCTTTCTGTGGGGGTGGGGCTAGCCAGCAGGAAGTACAAAGAGTTGAATCTGTTTTCTATCAGGATTGGCTCAGTTTTCTGTCACTCATGAGACAGTACCTCATCCCCAATTCTAACGTTAGAAATTGCCGTGTGACGTAATCTGCTGTTGGGACAGGTTTATGTGGGCCCTAACAGTTTGTGACAGCTTTCTGTAGGCCCTAACAGTTTGGGACAGCTTTCTGTAGGCCCTAAAAGTTTGGGACAGCTTTATGGAGGCCCTAACAGTTTGGGACAGCTTTATGTAGGCCCTAACAGTTTGGGACAGCTTTCTGTAGGCCCTAACAGTTTGGGACAGCTTTATGTAGGCTCTAACAGTTTGGGACAGCTTTATGTAAGCCCTAACAGTTTGGGACAGCTTTCTGTAGGCCCTAACCGTTTGGGACAGCTTTCTGTAGGCCCTAACAGTTTGGGACAGCTTTATGGAGGCCCTAACAGTTTGGGACAGCTTTATGGAGGCCCTAAAAGTTTGGGACAGCTTTATTGAGGCCCTAACAGTTTGGGACAGCTTTATGTAGGCCCTAACAGTTTGGGACAGCTTTATGTTGGCCCTAACAGTTTGGGACAGCTTTCTGTAGGCCCTAACAGCTTTCTGTAGGCCCTAACAGGTTGGGACAGCTTTCTGTAGGCCCTAACAGCTTTCTGTAGGCCCTAACAGTTTGGGACAGCTTTCTGTAGGCCCTAACAGCTTTCTGTAGGCCCTAACAGTTTGGGACAGCTTTCTGTAGGCCCTAACAGCTTTCTGTAGGCCCTAACAGTTTGGGACAGCTTTCTGTAGGCCCTAACAGCTTTCTGTAGGCCCTAACAGTTTGGGACAGCTTTCTGTAGGCCCTAACCGCTTTCTGTAGGCCCTAACAGTTTGGGACAGCTTTCTGTAGGCCCTAACAGCTTTCTGTAGGCCCTAACAGGTTGGGACAGCTTTCTGTAGGCCCTAACAGCTTTCTGTAGGCCGTAACAGCTTTCTGTAGGCCCTAACAGGTTGGGACAGCTTTCTGTAGGCCCTAACAGCTTTCTGTAGGCCCTAACAGCTTTCTGTAGGCCCTAACAGTTTGGGACAGCTTTATGTGGCCCTAACAGTTTGTGGGCACCGTTTGTCACCCTTATAGGGCAATTAATGTATTGTTTAGTGTTGTGTTGTGTTGTATTGTGTTGTTGCTTTGATGGCATTCATCCCACATTTTGTAGTTTGTCCCACCAAGATTTGCATGCTAAAATCGCCACTGAACATCACAGTAATCATGTTATTTTGTTTGTTTTCCACCTCAGCTTCTAATTTGATTAATTTTGCCTCATTGCTGGCCTGAGATGAACTAGCTATCGTATTGTTAGTCATTCATGGTTTCCATCGCATGAAGATATGTTGTTGTTAATAGACCCCTTTATAAAGGACTGGACACGATGTAAAGCTCAGTACCACAGAGACCTATATTCCCCTGCTGCAGAGTTCCAGGACTGGACCTGTAGTCTCAGTCATAGTACCACAGAGACCTATATTCCCCTGCTGCAGAGTTCCAGGACTGGACCTGTAGTATTCTAGTAATAGTTTCTCGTAAAAGCTGTCGTTTATCATAACAGGGACATCTGCTTTGTGTGTATACATCCGTTGTAGTTTAAATCCCAAGCCCATATGAGCTATTAGAGCTGCTATTAATACTATCTATCCCACAGAGTCTTCCCAATGATGTTTCCTCCAATATACATTCATCATATTGCTGGCCTGAGTTGAACAAGCTACCGTATTGTTAGCGAAGTCATTCATGGTTTATCATAACAGGGACACACATCTGCTTTTGTGTGTGTATACATCCGTTTATCTGTCAAACTCTGCAGGGGGGGGCCAGAATGTAGCTACTGTGCCACAGCCAGTTAGCATAGGCATACAGAGCTAGCTTATGGTCCTGTAATTCAAATGTGGACAGCTAGTTGGAAAGCTAGCTTATGGTCCTGTAATTCAAATGAGGACAGCTACTAGCTAGCTTATTAGCTAGTTGGAAAGCTATCTTATTAGGCAGTTAGCCACCTAGCCCGCTAGTCAATAAGCCACATGCTGGCTAATTAGCCAGTTAGCTTGTTAACCAGTGACAGGAGGATTTAGCTAGTTGCGTGCCGACCCATCTGGTACCTCTGATGTACCTACCCACACCTGTCCATGGCTTTCCTGTACTGTACCTTTGGACCGGCTTCAAGTAAAGTATTAGAGAGAGAGAGAGAGAGAGAGAGACCCTTACAGTATCCTTAGAGCTTTACTTCTGGGCACAGTCTGCCATGTACTGTGTGTGTGTGTGTGACATCAACACATTATTTACGAAATGTTTAAATTGCCTAATGTCAGCCCCTTTAACAAGGCAAGATATAAAGACTTTACAGAGAACAGTCAATGCAGGTCCTTAACTGTTAGATATAACGATTTTACAGGGAACAGTCAACACAGGTCCTTACTGTTAGATAGATATAAAGACTTTACAGGGAACAGTCAACACAGGTCCTGACTGTTAGATATAAAGATTTTACAGAGACCAGTCAACACAGGTCCTTACTGTTAGATATAAAGACTTTACAGGGAACAGTCAACACAGGTCCTTACTGTTAGATATAAAGACTTTACAGGGAACAGTCAACACAGGTCCTTACTGTTAGATATAAAGACTTTACAGAGAACAGTCAACACAGGTCCTGACTGTTAGATATAAAGACTTTACAGGGAACAGTCAACACAGGTCCTGACTGTTAGATATAAAGACTTTACAGGGAACAGTCAACACAGGTCCTTACTGTTAGATATAAAGACTTTACAGGGAACAGTCAACACAGGTCCTTACTGTTAGATATAAAGACTTTACAGGGAACAGTCAACACAGGTCCTTACTGTTAGATATAAAGACTTTACAGGGAACAGTCAACACAGGTCCTTACTGTTAGATATAAAGACTTTACAGGGAACAGTCAACACAGGTCCTGACTGTTAGATATAAAGACATTACAGAGAACAGTCAACACAGGTCCTTACTGTTAGATATAAAGACTTTACAGAGAACAGTCAACACAGATCCTGACTGTTAGATATAAAGACTTTACAGAGAACAGTCAACTTATTGTCTAACTAAACAGTTCTGGTTTGTCAGAAAGCAGAGGGCAGGTTTTTAGCAAGTCAACACTTGCTCCAAGACATGATGATGTCTTATCTAAAAACATTAGGGCTGCTTAATGGGGGATATGTAGACAAAGGAGACTGCAGGAGTTTCGGCCTAAATACGGGGCGGGTGGGGGTGTTACCATAGAGGTACAGTTCTGTTGTTGTAGAGGTCAACCGTTGGATTCGAAACTCCCCAGCTTGAAATATCTATGTTCACGTCTCCTTATATAGTATAATTGGCTAAGATGTTTGTCAAGCCGGGCAGTCCTGTGTAGAGGTAGAGGTTCCCTGGTTGGAGCCCAGTGAGGGACAGGGACAGGGACTGGGACTGGGACAGGGTTTGGGACAGGGACTGGGACTGGGACACGGACATGGACAGGGATTGGGACAGGGACAGGGACTGCGATTGGGATTGGGACAGGGATTGGGACTGGGACTGGGATTGGGACAGTGACAGGGACTGGCACAGGGAAGTAAGCTATACTGTTAAGCAAGCACAGTGACACCTGTTGTACTGTGTTTACAGTTGAGATGCCTTGCTGTCTGTCTTCTAGCTGTGACTGTAGGTTACATCTCAAATGGCACCCTATTCCCTATATACCGCACTACTTTTACACATGACTAATATGGTGCTGGTCAAACGTAGTGCACTATATAGGAAATAGGGTGCCATTTGTGATGGCCATGGTTGTTTGACTAATAGGATGTATCCTAATCCTCTTGAAACCTCCTCTCACTGCCACTCTCTACGACCTAGGGACAATTAGGCCAGATTACAATGCCAGGCCAGAAGTCACACAGCAACATGGTCCCATTCAAATGTGTAAAAATAGTGACATTTAAGCCTTGTATGTACTGTATGTGCAACTAGCGATGACATACTATATATAGCGACATTAAAATAATGACATTTTACTGTTGTGTTTTATTGACACCAAAATGTAATATTTCATGTAATATGTCACCAGAACCATGTACATAGAGAGAGTGACCAACTTTTAGAATTTAAAATATAATATATATTTTTAACATTCAGTTACATGGTATTGGTTATTGTAATGTTAATGTTGAGCTAACATGGCTGCCGTAGAATGTTGGAGTGTCATGTTAATTAATGCATCATAATGTAGAAGCCTCAATGTCCCACCTCTCTAAATACATGGCTCTGTCACCAAAGGTGAGGAAAACACAGGAATATACAACAGGTATCAGTGTTCCTCAGATCTGCGAGTTTAAACTGAATATGAGGAGGGTATTTAGGGGAAGGGGCTGTTTATGGATGGGGTCAAAGTGTAATACGTAGGGCAGTGGTTTCCAACTTTTTCTAGCATGAGAGCTACACATCCATAAAAAAATAGAATATGTCACGAGCTACACATTTTATTTTAGCTTTCAAATAGGCACATTCTTCTCTTCTCCCATGTATCTACTGTACAAGAAAAAGTAGTGTACTATGTTTTCTGTCAATATACCTGGTAAAATAATGGTTGATAAACAACTCTAAGGGGGGGCCCTATAAACTCTGTGATAATCTGTTCCCAAATTATGTTTTATATTTTCCCAAATTATGTTCTCAGTTTTTGTTTTCACTCTTAAAATTAGAATTGTTCAAATGGATGTTCTGAGTCCATGTCAATGGTTCAATCACATCATTTGTTTGGTTTTTTTTTTTTTTTTGGGGGCTGGAAGAAAAGTTGCACATTTAGATTTCTGAGTGCAGTTGCCCTTTAAATGCTCATCTGGCCCTTTAATTGCGCATCTAGCTAGTGAGGAATGTGCCATCTAATGGCTGCTGATAATTTCACGGCTGGTGGAAAATGACAACTAATAGATACAAATGATACAGTGCCTTCGGAAAGTATTCAGACCCCTTGATTTCGTCAATCTACACAGAATATCCAATAATGACATAGCAAAAACAAGTCTTTAGAATTTTGGGTTAATTTATATAAAAAAGAACAACTGAAATATCAAGTTTACATAAGTATTCAGACCCTTTACTCAGTACTTTGTTGAAGCACCTTTGGCAGCAATTACAGCCTCGAGTCTTATTGGGTATGACGCTACAAGCTTGGCACTACTGTATTTGGGGAGTATGTCCCATTCTTCTCTGCAGATCCTCTCAAGCTTTGTCAGGTTGGATGGGGAGCATTGCTGCACAGCTATTTTCAGGTCTCTCCAGACATGTTCGATCGGGCTCAAGTCCGGGCTCTGGCTGGGCCACTCAAGGACATTCAGGGACTTATGCTAAAGACACTCCTGTGTTGTCTTGGCTGTGTGCTTAGGGTCATTGTCCTGTAGGAAGGTGAACCTTCGCCCCAGTCTGAGGTCCTCAGCACTCTGGAGCAGGCTTTCAACAAGGATCTCACTGTACTTTGCTCCATTCATCTTTCCATTGATCCTGACTAGTCTCCCAGTCCCTGCCGCTGAAAAACATCCCCACAGCATGATGCTGCCACCACCATGCTTCACCGTAGGGATGGAGCCAGGTTACCTCCAGACGTGACGCTTGGCATTCAGGCCAAAGAGATCAACCTTGGTTTTATCAGACCAGATAATCTAGAGGTGCCTTTTGGTAAACTCCAAGTGGGCTGTCTTGTGCCTTTTACTGAGGAGTGGCTTCCGTCTGGCCACTCTACCAACAAAAGAAACCTGATTGGTGGAGTACTGCAGAGAGGGTTGTCCTTCTGGAAGGTTGTCCCATCTCCACAGAGGAACTCTAGAACTCTGTCAGAGTGACCATCGGATTCTTGGTCACCTCCCTGTCACGGTTTTCATAAGGTGAAGGAGAGTCGGACCAAACTGTAGCGTGTATATTGTGATCCATGTTTAATAAAACAAACACAACACGAATCCAAAACACAAACTCTACAAAACAATAAACGTAATGAAAACCGAAACAGCCTAAACTGGTGCAAACGAACACAGAATAAGGCCATCAAGACACTCAGGACAATCACCCACAATACAACCAAAGAATATGGCTGCCTAAATATGGTTCCCAATCAGAGACAACGATAAGCACCTGCCTCTGATTGAGAACCACTCCAGACAGCCATAGACTTTGCTAGATAACCCCACTAGCTACAATCCCAAATACATACACACCAAAACCCCAAGACAAAACACACCGCAATACAAAAACTCCATGCCACACCCTGGCCTGACCCAATACATGAAGAAAAACACAAAATACTTAGACCAGGGCGTGACAGTTCCAAACTTCTTCCATTTAAGAATGATGGTGGCCACTTTGTTCTTGAGGACCTTCAATGCTGCAGACATTTTTTGGTACCCTTCCCCAAATCTGTGCCTCGACACAATCCTGTCTCAGAGCTCTACAGACAATTCCTTTGACCTCATGGCTTGGTGTTTGCTCTAACATGCATTGTCAACTGTGGGACCTTATAAGGACAGGTGTGTGCCTTTCCACATCATGTCCAATCATTTGAATTTACCACTGGTGGACTCCAAAAGATGATCAATGGAAACAGGATGCACCTCAGGTACATTTCGAGTCTCATAGCAAAGGGTCTGAATACTTAATACATTTGTAAACATTTCTAAAAACCTGTTTCCACTTTGTCATTATGGGGTTTGTGATGTCGCTATGGGGTATTGTGATGTCATTATGGGGTATTGTGTTGTCATAATGGGGTATTGTGATGTCATTATGGTGTATTGTGATGTCATAATGGGGTATTGTGATGTCATTGTGGCGTATTGTGGTGTCGCTATGGGGTATTGTGATGTCATAATGGTGTATTGTGATGTCGCTATGGGGTATTGTGTATTGATTGCTGAGGATTTGTATTTATTTAATACATTTTAGAATAAAACTGTAACGTAACAAAATGTGAAAAAAGTCAATGGGTCTGGATACTTTCTTATTCTTCTTAGTCATGATGTACTTCTGCCAGGTAAGCCTACTTTGCAGTTAACATTTAACTTAGGTTTTTGGGGAATGTATTTCTGTCAAACCACAAGATGGTTATCACATCAATTGGCTACACACAGACAGGGGAAATATTGCTGTAAATTAATTGGCCGATATTATGTTAGGGTTTGTCATTTTAATACAATAGTGGCTGATACCTGTGAGATTAGTTAATGACAGTAAGCAGTTAAACACGTGAAAATTCCATGTACTTTCAGAATTGTTTAGCAAGCTACTCATCGGTAGTCTGCCGAGCTACTGGTGGGAAGTCTGCCGAGCTACTGGTGGGAAGTCTGCCGAGCAACCTGTGGGAGAACGCTGACATAGGGCATTACTGGGCCCCAATCCCCATGGGTAGAATATATGGTTCCCACCATAGAAATGTTGCTGTTGTATGTATGGCTATTTAACCCTCAAAACACAGGGGAAGAGAAAAGATGAAACACCTTCCTGTTTGTGAGTAGTGGAGATGAGATGGGATTAGAATGGGTGGAGGGAAGGAGAGGAATGTTGATAGTCTCAGGGAGGAAGGAATTACAACTTGTTAAAAATAAGTATCCTTAATGTAAAATTGTTCTCCCTCTCTCTCTCTCTCTCTCTCTCTCTCTCTCTCTCCTTCCCAATCTATCCCTCTCTCTTTTCCTCCATTATACCTATTTTTCCCTTCCCTCTATCCCTCCCTTCCTCTCTCTTTCTCCATCCCTCCCTCTCTCCCTCTTTCCCCTTCTCCTTCCTCCCTCCATCCCTTGTTTTTCATTCCATCTATCCCCTCCCTCCTCCCCTCTATCCCTTCTCTCTCTCCCCTCATCTCTCCCACAGAGACAGCCGCCAAGGCGTTTGGTATAACCCTCTCCCAAGCGATAGCCAACGACCGGGCGTACAAGCAGCGCCAGGATGCTCTGAAGGTTGGTTGTTTTCAACGTCAGATTGTTTTACTGTAAAGTGTGAAAAAATGCAGTAAAAACTCAGCAGTGGGTCTAGATCCAGGTGAACAACTAAGTATCCAAAAGCAAGTAAAACATTTAAATAAATAAAAACTCCCACTAGAAAAGACAGAAGAACAACGTTTTAAAGGGATAGCCCTTTTTCTACTTACCCAGAGTCCAGTATGAAGGAAGCTGAAGGTAGTTTAGCGAGCCAATGCTAGCTAATGCTAGCTCAATGACTGGAAGTCTACCGGAACAGCTAATGCTAGCTCAGTGACTGGAAGTCTACCGGAACAGCTAATGCTAGCTCAATGACTGGAAGTCTACAGGAACAGCTAATGCTAGCTCAATGACTGGAAGTCTACCAGAACAGCTAATGCTAGCTCAATGACTGGAAGTCTACCAGAACAGCTAATGCTAGCTCAATGACTGGAAGTCTACCAGAACAGCTAATGCTAGCTCAGTGACTGGAAGTCTACCGGAACAGCTAATGCTAGCTCAATGACTGGAAGTCTACCAGAACAGCTAGCATACTGGCTCGCGAAACGACCTTCTTCCTTCATACTGGACGCAGAGACAGAAATGGTATCCATGAGTTTATCTGACTCTGGGTAAGAATGAAAAGGCTAATTGTCAAATTATCATACTACCACTTTACTTTAGTTTGTTTTACTGTAAAGTGTGTTGCACTTCATTTGAGTGTGAAAGTTTGATCTGATTTGATTTGCTCTGAAGGAGAGCAGAAGAGACTGTCTGGATCTGGAGGCCAGCGTCCTGATGTTCCGGGCTGAAAAACGCCCGTTTAGCGACGGGAACAAACCCCTCTGCAGCACGGCTTCATCACCCTTCAGTGGATCTACAGCTTCATCTTCATCATCCTCGTCAGTGCTGGAGCTGCACAGCAAGCCGCTCTCACCCAGGTTCCTGGATAACACGGCTAGAGTGCAGAGACGGGTGAGTTGGAGAGAGCGTGTGATGTCTACTGTTAATTTTTATTGTTTATTTCACTTTATATATTATCTACCTTACTTGCTTTGGCAATGTTAACACGTTTCCCATGCCAATAAAGCCCTTGAATTGGATTGAATTGAATTGAGAGCAGACAAAGACGCACGTGCCGTGCACACATGAACACACATGAACACACATGAACACACATACACAGACACACACAATGAGACCGTTTGGACTGATATATGCTGACCTCTTCTGGGCATTTGAAAGAGCTGTCAAAAGTCCAACAAACATTTGTCAACTGCAATTTTCAAAACATGACCATGTTAACATATAGTGCCTTCAGGAAGTATTCACGTCCCTTGACGTTTTCCACATTTTGTTTTGTTACATTTAAATGTTTATGTCTCAGCCTACAACATTTAAATGTTTATGTCTCAGCCTACAACATTTAAATGTTTGTCTCAGCCTACAACATTTAAATGTTTATGTCTCAGCCTACAACATTTAAATGTTTATGTCTCAGCCTACAACATTTAAATGTTTGTCTCAGCCTACAACATTTAAATGTTTATGTCTCAGCCTACAACATTTAAATGTTTGTCTCAGCCTACAACATTTAAATGTTTATGTCTCAGCCTACAACATTTAAATGGCAAACCTAAATAAGTTTAGGAGTAAAAATTTGCTTCACAAGTCACATACAAATAGCATGAACTAGTGTTTAATATGATTTTTTTTTTATGACTACCTCATCTCTGCCTACAACATTTAAATGTTTTATTATCTCAGCCTACAACATTTAAATGTTTATGTCTCAAGTTACAACATTTAAATGTTTATGTCTCAGCCTACAACATTTAAATGTTTATGTCTCAGCCTACAACATTTAAATGTTTGTCTCAACTCAGCAGCTACAACATTTAAATGTTTAATTGTGATAGGAGAAAAACAAGTATGGATCAATAACATTCTACAACATTTAAATGTTTGTCAATAACAGCCTACAACATTTAAATGTTGAAAACAAGTATGGATCAATCAACCTACAACATTTAAATGACAGAGTTATGTCAATCAGCCTACAACATTTAAATGTTTCAATAACATCTCTAGCCTACAACATTTAAATGTTTATGTCTCAAATGACAGAGTGAAAACTACAACATTTAAATGTTTAAATGACAGAGTGAAAAGAAGTATGGATCAATAACATTCAGCCTACAACATTTAAATGTTTGTCTCAGCCTACAACATTTAAATGTTTCAATAACATTCTAGCTACTCCACGATACTAACCTAAATGACCTACAACATTTAAATGTTTATGACAGAGTGAAAAGAAGGAAGGATCTATGGATCAGCCTACAACATTTAAATGAAAAGAAGTTCAATAACATTCTAGCTACTCTCAACCTACAACATTTAAATGTTTATGTCTCAGATACTAACTAAATGACAACATTTAAATGTTGACAGAGTGAAAAAAACAAGTATGGATCAATAACATTCTAGCTACTCTACAACCTAAATGACAGAGTGAAAAGAAGTTAAATGTTTAGCTGTCATACTAACCTACAAGTGAAAACAAGTTTAATAACATTCTAGCTACTCCACGATACAACAACATTGACAGAGTGAAAACAAGTATGGATCTCATCTCTCCCTCCTGTGTCTCATCTCTCCCTCCTGTCTCTCTTCTGCGCACTCCCTCCTGTCTCTCTTCCTCCCTCCTGTCTCTCTTCCTCCCTCCTGTCTCTCTTTCTCCTCCCTCCTGTCTCTCTTCCTCCCTCCTGTCTCTCTTCCTCCCTCCTGTCTGTCTTCTACCCTCTTGTGTCTTCTTCTCCCTCCTGTCTCTCTTCCTCCCTCCTCCCTCCTCCTGTTTCATCTCTCCCCCTCCTGTGTCTCATCTCTCCCTCCTGTCTCTCTTCCACCCTCCTGTCTCTCTTCCTCCCCTCTTTCTCTCTTCCTCCCTCCTGTCTCTCTTCCTCCCTCCTGTCTGTCTTCTACCCTCCTGTCTCTCTTCTCTCCCTCCTGTCTCTCATCTCTCCCTCCTGTCTCTCTTCCTCCCTCCTGTCTCTCTTCCTCCCTCCTGTCTCTCTTCCTCCCTCCTGTCTCTCTTCCTCCCTCCTGTGTCTCATCTCTCCCTCCTGTCTCTCTTCCTCCCTCCTGTCTCTCTTCCTCCCTCCTGTCTCTCTTCCTCCCTCCTGTCTCTCTTCCTCCCTCCTGTCTCTCTTCCTCCCTCCTGTCTCTCATCTCTCCCTCCTGTCTCTCTTCCACCCTCCTGTCTCTCTTCCTCCCTCCTGTCTCTCTTCTCTCCCTCCTGTCTCTCTTCCTCCCTCCTGTCTCTCTTCCTCCCTCCTGTCTCTCTTCCTCCCTCCTGTCTCTCTTCCTCCCTCCTGTCTGTCTTCCTCCCTCCTGTCTCTCTTCCTCCCCCCTGTCTCTCTTCCTACCTCCTGTGTCTCATCTCTCCCTCACTCTCTTGTCTCCCTCTTATTTCTTTCCTCTCCTGCTCTATCCATTCTCATCCCCTCTATTCCCTCTCCCTTATAATCTATAATCTAACTTGAAATGCTCAAACTCTCTCTTTCTCCCCCTCTCTGTCTCTCTCTCTTTTGTTGTCTCTCTTCCCATCTTCCCCTTTTACAGGGTGGCCTATCAGTGGACTGCATCTCAGATCTTGTAGAGAGTCAGTCCCGCCTGTTGGAGGCGCTACAGCTGTCCCACCCTGCAGAGCTGGAGCTGAAGAAGACTGCAGCCGGAGCCGGGGGGCGGACCCAGACCAAGCTCAGCCTCAACCCCATCTATAAACAGGTCCCCCGTGTGGTGGAACACTGCTGCTGTCACATAGAGAGACACGGTGAGTGTTTGTTTTATTTAACCAGGCAAGTCAGTTAAGAACAAATTCTTATTTTCAATGACGGCCTAGGAACAGTGGGTTAACTGCCTGTTCAGGGGCAGAACGACAGATTTGTACCTTGTCAGCTCGGGGATCTGAACTTGCAACCTTCCGGTTACTAGTCCAACGCTCTAACCACTAGTTGTTGTAGCGATGAGACAAGATAGTAGCTACTAAAAACAATTGGATACCGCGAAATTGGGGAGAAAAATGGGTACAACATTTTTTATTAAATAAAACATGAATTAATTAATGAAATAAACATTCATAGAACAAGAGCGTAAAATGTTATTTGTCACGGAAAACACATAATATGAAAACACTTGATATCAAAACATTTGGACAACATAGAATTATATACTGTCTCTTATTTAGAGTCTTAAAGTGCGCTTCCGTAAATGTGTTTGGTATACAGTATTTGTAAGGCATCAACCAAGCTTTTTCAGGAATCAACATGTTCCAAAATGTTTTACCTCGATGTGTAAATTGGTTCCGTGAATTGGAAAATGTGTCTTACGTACTTGCTACAACAAGATTTCTCAAGTAGGCCCTGCTTTCCAAGCTGAGTTCTAGATAAACTCTGTGATCGTCACCAACGCTAAGATGAGTTTTCATAATATAGTCAGACCACTGGGAATGGCTTTGATCACAGAAATAAACTCTCGGAAAGGTATTGGAAACTCATTCAATGTTATAAATTGTTCATACAAAATGATACCTCTGTTGTGGAACACATTAAGAACAAAGTCAATATTCCTTTCATGCCAGCTGAACAATGACTTTTCCCATACAGTTATGTCTGAATTATTCCACAAAGTTGTGCAGGAAACATATTTTCCAGGGCATTAAAGCTTGTTGGTGAAAGCTAGACAATTTAGCGGGTTAATCTTTTGGGAAGATAATTACATTTCAGTAAAACTGTAAGACCTCCCAACTTATGAAACACATTGTTTGGAGATGAAATACCAAATTGATTCTGTATTTGACCAAATATCTCTTCAACCAATTGATCATGAAAGTGTTATTTATGTCAACAAAATCCAACACTGCCAGACCTTCAGATGTTTAAAATGTGATATGACTTCTTCAGTTTGTGAGACTTATTTTTTCACATGAAGTCAAGAAAGGTCTTGTCCACATCACCAACAAACTGTCACAGTCCAAACACTCCAAGACAGTCGTGAAGAGGAGCATGACAACGCCTTTCCCCCCTCAGGAGGCTGAAAAGATTTGGCATGGGTCTCCAGATCCTCAAAAAGTTCTACAGCTGCACCATCGATCTGCACCATCACCGCCTGGTATGGCAATTTCTCGTAAGGCGCTACAGAGGGTAGTGCGTACGGCCCAGAACATCACTGAGGCCAAGCTCCCTGCCATCCAGGACCTCTATACTAGGCGTGTCAGAGGAAGGCCCAAAACATTGCCAAAACTCCAGTCCCCCAAGTCATAGAATGTTCTCTCTGCTACCACATGGCAAGTGGAACCGGAGCACCAAGAATAGGTCCAAAAGGCTCCAGCTTCTACCCCCAGGCCATAAGACTGCTGAACAGCTTCTACCCCCAGGCCATAAGACTGCTGAACAGCTTCTACCCCCAGGCCATAAGACTGCTGAACAGCTTCTACCCCCAGGCCATAAAACTGCTGAACAGCTTCTACCCCCAGGCCATAAGACTGCTGAACAGCTTCTACCCCCAGGCCATAAGACTGCTGAACAGCTTCTACCCCCAGGCCATAAGACTGCTGAACAGCTTCTACCCCCAGGCCATAAGACTGCTGAACAGCTTCTACCCCCAGGCCCCAAGACTGCTGAACAGCTTCTACCCCCAGGCCCCAAGACTGCTACATGTACATATTACCTCAACTACCTCCACTAACCTGTTTATTATCTATACATAGTCACTTTACCCCTACCTACATATACATATTACCTCAACTAACCTGTTTATTATCTATACATAGTCACTTTACCCCTACCTACATGTACATATTACCTCAACTAACCTGTTTATTATCTATACATAGTCACTTCACCCCTACCTACATGTACATATTACCTCCACTAACCTGTTTATTATCTATACATAGTCACTTTACCCCTACCTACATGTACATATTACCTCCACTAACCTGTTTATTATCTATACATAGTCACTTTACCCCTACCTACATGTACATATTACCTCAACTAACCTGTTTATTATCTATACATAGTCACTTTACCCCTACCTACATGTACATATTACCTCCACTAACCTGTTTATTATCTATACATAGTCACTTTACCCCTACCTACATGTACATATTACCTCAACTAACCTGTTTATTATCTATACATAGTCACTTTACCCCTACCTACATATACATATTACCTCAACTAACCTGTTTATTATCTATACATAGTCACTTTACCCCTACCTACATGTACATATTACCTCAACTAACCTGTTTATTATCTATACATAGTCACTTTACCCCTACCTACATGTACATATTACCTCCACTAACCTGTTTATTATCTATACATAGTCACTTTACCCCTACCTACATGTACATATTACCTCCACTAACCTGTTTATTATCTATACATAGTCACTTTACCCCTACCTACATGTACATATTACCTCCACTAACCTGTTTATTATCTATACATAGTCACTTCACCCCTACCTACATGTACATATTACCTCCACTAACCTGTTTATTATCTATACATAGTCACTTTACCCCTACCTACATGTACATATTACCTCCACTAACCTGTTTATTATCTATACATAGTCACTTTACCCCTACCTACATGTACATATTACCTCCACTAACCTGTTTATTATCTATACATAGTCACTTTACCCCTACCTACATGTACATATTACCTCCACTAACCTGTTTATTATCTATACATAGTCACTTTACCCCTACCTACATGTACATATTACCTCCACTAACCTGTTTATTATCTATACATAGTCACTTTACCCCTACCTACATGTACATATTACCTCCACTAACCTGTTTATTATCTATACATAGTCACTTTACCCCTACCTACATGTACATATTACCTCCACTAACCTGTTTATTATCTATACATAGTCACTTTACCCCTACCTACATGTACATATTACCTCCACTAACCTGTTTATTATCTATACATAGTCACTTTACCCCTACCTACATGTACATATTACCTCCACTAACCTGTTTATTATCTATACATAGTCACTTTACCCCTACCTACATGTACATATTACCTCCACTAACCTGTTTATTATCTATACATAGTCACTTTACCCCTACCTACATGTACATATTACCTCCACTAACCTGTTTATTATCTATACATAGTCACTTTACCCCTACCTACATGTACATATTACCTCCACTAACCTGTTTATTATCTATACATAGTCACTTTACCCCTACCTACATGTACATATTACCTCCACTAACCTGTTTATTATCTATACATAGTCACTTTACCCCTACCTACATGTACATATTACCTCCACTAACCTGTTTATTATCTATACATAGTCACTTTACCCCTACCTACATGTACATATTACCTCCACTAACCTGTTTATTATCTATACATAGTCACTTTACCCCTACCTACATGTACATATTACCTCCACTAACCTGTTTATTATCTATACATAGTCACTTTACCCCTACCTACATGTACATATTACCTCCACTAACCTGTTTATTATCTATACATAGTCACTTTACCCCTACCTACATGTACATATTACCTCCACTAACCTGTTTATTATCTATACATAGTCACTTTACCCCTACCTACATGTACATATTACCTCCACTAACCTGTTTATTATCTATACATAGTCACTTTACCCCTACCTACATGTACATATTACCTCCACTAACCTGTTTATTATCTATACATAGTCACTTTACCCCTACCTACATGTACATATTACCTCCACTAACCTGTTTATTATCTATACATAGTCACTTTACCCCTACCTACATGTACATATTACCTCCACTAACCTGTTTATTATCTATACATAGTCACTTTACCCCTACCTACATGTACATATTACCTCCACTAACCTGTTTATTATCTATACATAGTCACTTTACCCCTACCTACATGTACATATTACCTCCACTAACCTGTTTATTATCTATACATAGTCACTTTACCCCTACCTACATGTACATATTACCTCCACTAACCTGTTTATTATCTATACATAGTCACCCCTTTGTACCCTCTACCTACATGTACATATTACCTCCACTAACCTGTTTATTATCTATACATAGTCACTTTACCCCTACCTACATGTACATATTACCTCCACTAACCTGTTTATTATCTATACATAGTCACTTTACCCCTACCTACATGTACATATTACCTCCACTAACCTGTTTATTATCTATACATAGTCACTTTACCCCTACCTACATGTACATATTACCTCCACTAACCTGTTTATTATCTATACATAGTCACTTTACCCCTACCTACATGTACATATTACCTCCACTAACCTGTTTATTATCTATACATAGTCACTTTACCCCTACCTACATGTACATATCACCTCCACTAACCTGTTTATTATCTATACATAGTCACTTTACCCCTACCTACATGTACATATTACCTCAACTAACCTGTTTATTATCTATACATAGTCACTTTACCCCTACCTACATGTACATATTACCTCCACTAACCTGTTTATTATCTATACATAGTCACTTTACCCCTACCTACATGTACATATTACCTCCACTACCTCCACTAACCTGTTTATTATCTATACATAGTCACTTCACCCCTACCTACATGTACATATTACCTCCACTAACCTGTTTATTATCTATACATAGTCACTTCACCCCTACCTACATGTACATATTACCTCCACTAACCTGTTTATTATCTATACATAGTCACTTTACCCCTACCTACATGTACATATTACCTCCACTAACCTGTTTATTATCTATACATAGTCACTTTACCCCTACCTACATGTACATATCACCTCCACTAACCTGTTTATTATCTATACATAGTCACTTTACCCCTACCTACATGTACATATTACCTCCACTAACCTGTTTATTATCTATACATAGTCACTTTACCCCTACCTACATGTACATATTACCTCCACTAACCTGTTTATTATCTATACATAGTCACTTTACCCCTACCTACATGTACATATTACCTCCACTAACCTGTTTATTATCTATACATAGTCACTTTACCCCTACCTACATGTACATATTACCTCCACTAACCTGTTTATTATCTATACATAGTCACTTTACCCCTACCTACATGTACATATTACCTCCACTAATCTGTTTATTATCTATACATAGTCACTTTACCCCTACCTACATGTACATATTACCTCAACTAACCTGTTTATTATCTATACATAGTCACTTTACCCCTACCTACATGTACATATTACCTCCACTAACCTGTTTATTATCTATACATAGTCACTTTACCCCTACCTACATGTACATATTACCTCCACTAACCTGTTTATTATCTATACATAGTCACTTTACCCCTACCTACATGTACATATTACCTCCACTAACCTGTTTATTATCTATACATAGTCACTTTACCCCTACCTACATGTACATATTACCTCCACTAACCTGTTTATTATCTATACATAGTCACTTTACCCCTACCTACATATACATATTACCTCAACTAACCTGTTTATTATCTATACATAGTCACTTTACCCCTACCTACATGTACATATTACCTCAACTAACCTGTTTATTATCTATACATAGTCACTTCACCCCTACCTACATGTACATATTACCTCCACTAACCTGTTTATTATCTATACATAGTCACTTTACCCCTACCTACATGTACATATTACCTCCACTAACCTGTTTATTATCTATACATAGTCACTTCACCCCTACCTACATGTACATATTACCTCCACTAACCTGTTTATTATCTATACATAGTCACTTCACCCCTACCTACATGTACATATTACCTCCACTAACCTGTTTATTATCTATACATAGTCACTTTACCCCTACCTACATGTACATATTACCTCAACTAACCTGTTTATTATCTATACATAGTCACTTTACCCCTACCTACATGTACATATTACCTCCACTACCTCCACTAACCTGTTTATTATCTATACATAGTCACTTCACCCCTACCTACATGTACATATTACCTCCACTAACCTGTTTATTATCTATACATAGTCACTTTACCCCTACCTACATGTACATATTACCTCCACTACCTCAACTAACCTGTTTATTATCTATACATAGTCACTTTACCCCTACCTACATGTACATATTACCTCCACTAACCTGTTTATTATCTATACATAGTCACTTCACCCCTACCTACATGTACATATTACCTCCACTAACCTGTTTATTATCTATACATAGTCACTTTACCCCTACCTACATGTACATATTACCTCCACTAACCTGTTTATTATCTATACATAGTCACTTTACCCCTACCTACATGTACATATTACCTCCACTAACCTGTTTATTATCTATACATAGAGTAGTATCGTCAGCCTGTTGGGGAATTTGGATTTCTGTATCAAAACTAGATAAGCCATACAAATGTGCGTTATTCAGAATATCTAGAGATGGAAGTTCCACAACCAAAATGTCTTTGTTTTTTTAAAGGCTAAATTGGGTAGTACACGTCTTTTGAATGTATTACGGTTTAGTATCACAGAACTATTTATATCTTCGTAAAACATGCGAATGACTTCGATAACATTTTCCCCCGAAACCAAAAAGTTGGGCGACCGAAAGAGAAATTCGTGTTCAATTGTGTCAAAGGCTTTACAGAAATCTGAAAGGCAAATAGAATCTGAGCCAATTGAATGTGAATAGTCCAAGACTAAACAAATGTTGGATTTGAATATGACGGGCCTTCGTAAAGCCTGCTTGAGTATCATTTATAATGTGCTCTTTTCCTTTCTTTGGTCTTTTGGCATAAACCAGAGCAATCAATTTGTGATCAATATTTACTAAAGTGTGTGTGTAGATGTGTCTGTATATCAAGACATTTTTACATCAGCATTTTTAAAGCGCATGTTTCTGGTTTTCCGGGATACAGTATTTTCAACCTCACTTCTGTTTTCCTCAGGCGTCTTGCTCCGACTGCTAGGTTAGGTTACAAGTGCTGTACAGATACCCAGCCTAAAACCCCAAAGCGAGGCGCAGTGGCCATGACAAACTGCCTCGAAGGCAGGAACATACAAAGAATCCTAGAGAGGACGCAGAGTCAGAGGGCTGCCCTCTTCTGGCTCTACCTTCATCATAGGAATCCATTCGTAACACAGGTTAGGGTTGTGTCCAGTTATATCACTACAGCCTATATGGGTGAGACACAGAGGATACAATGAAGCACCAACTGTTATTAACGTCACGTCTGCTCTCGCTCCCCCTCTCTGGCGCTGTTGGTCGTCAGGCTGCTCATCATTACGCACACCTGTCACCCTCGTTACGCGCACCAGCACTTCATTGGACTCACCTGGTCTCATTACATTACATTCACATTACATTTAAGTCATTTAGCAGATGCTCTTATCCAGAGCGACTTACAAATTGGTGCATTCACCTTATGACATCCAGTGGAACAGCCACTTTACAATAGTGCA
Organism: Oncorhynchus keta; assembly: GCF_023373465.1. Classification (NCBI taxonomy): domain Eukaryota; kingdom Metazoa; phylum Chordata; class Actinopteri; order Salmoniformes; family Salmonidae; genus Oncorhynchus; species Oncorhynchus keta. The sequence goes on along the minus strand of NC_068455.1, from coordinate 72,960,428 downwards.
TCTAAATCTTTTAAGGGGGGGGGGGTGAGAAGGATTACTTTATCCTATCCTAGGTATTCCTTAAAGAGGTGGGGTTTCAGGTGTCTCCGGAAGGTGGTGATTGACTCCGCTGTCCTGGCGTCGTGAGGGAAGGTGTCTCCATCACGTTATTGATTGCCTCCCCTATATCTGTCACTTCCTCAGTTTCATCCCAGTGTCCAGATGCTGTGTTTGCTTTGTCTCATGTCTATTTATTATTAAATCATCACCCTGTACTTGCTTCCAGTCTCCCAGTGTCTGTCGTCTCAAAGACCGTTACAATTAACTGTTAAAAATGTTGCACTTTTTTAAAATGTCAACTGTGTCTTCTCAGGGCTACAAACTGTGGGGATCTTTCGTGTTGGCAGCTCCATAAAGAGAGTTCGGCAGGTGAGGCAATTTAAATAAAAAAAATATCCACATTACATGGATGCACTGTAGTGATTTATACCTACTGGGTGTAATGATGTACTGTAGTGATTTATACCTACTGGGTGTAATGATGTACTGTAGTGATTTATACCTACTGGGTGTTGATGTACTGTAGTGATTTATACCTACTGGGTGTAATGATGTACTGTAGTGATTTATACCTACTGGGTGTTGATGTACTGTAGTGATTTATACCTACTGGGTGTTGATGTACCCTACTGGGTGTAATTTATACCTACTGGGATGTAATGATGTACTGTAGTGATTTATACCTACTGGGTGTAATGATGTACTGTAGTGATTTATACCTACTGGGTGTAATGATGTACTGTAGGGTGATTTATACCTACTGGGTGTAATGATGTACTGTAGTGATTTATACCTACTGGGTGTAATGATGTACTGTAGTGATTTATACTGGGTGTAATGATGTACTGTAGTGATTTATACCTACTGGGTGTAATGATGTACTGTAGTGATTTATACCTACTGGGTGTAATGATGTACTGTAGTGATTTATACCTACTGGGTGTAATGATGTACTGTAGTGATTTATACCTACTGGGTGTAATGATGTACTGTAGTGATTTATACCTACTGGGTGTAATGATGTACTGTAGTGATTTATACCTACTGGGTGTAATGATGTACTGTAGTGATTTATACCTACTGGGTGTAATGATGTACTGTAGTGATTTATACCTACTGGGTGTAGATGTACTTTATTTATACCTACTGGGTGTAATGATGTACTGTAGTGATTTATACCTACTGGGTGTAATGATGTACTGTAGTGATTTATACCTACTGGGTGTAATGATGTACTGTAGTGATTTATACCTACTGGGTGTAATGATGTACTGTAGTGATTTATACCTACTGGGTGTAATGATGTACTGTAGTGATTTATACCTACTGGGTGTAATGATGTACTGTAGTGATTTATACCTACTGGGTGTAATGATGTACTGTAGTGATTTATACCTACTGGGTGTAATGATGTACTGTAGTGATTTATACCTACTGGGTGTAATGATGTACTGTAGTGATTTATACCTACTGGGTGTAATGATGTACTGTAGTGATTTATACCTACTGATGTACTGTAGTGATTTATACCTACTGGGTGTAATGATGTACTGTAGTGATTTATACCTACTGGGTGTAATGATGTACTGTAGTGATTTATACCTACTGGGTGTAATGATGACTGTAGTGATTTATACCTACTGGGTGTAATGATGTACTGTAGTGATTTATACCTACTGGGTGTAATGATGTACTGTAGTTTATACCTACTGATTTATATGTACTGTAGTGATTTATACCTACTGGGTGTAATGATGTACTGTAGTGATTTATACCTACTGGGTGTAATGATGTACTGTAGTGATTTATACCTACTGGGTGTAATGATGTACTGTAGTGATTTATACCTACTGGGTGTAATGATGTACTGTAGTGATTTATACCTACTGGGTGTAATGATGTACTGTAGTGATTTATACCTACTGGGTGTAATGATGTACTGTAGTGATTTATACCTACTGGGTGTAATGATGTACTGTAGTGATTTATACCTACTGGGTGTAATGATGTACTGTAGTGATTTATACCTACTGGGTGTAATGATGTACTGTAGTGATTTATACCTACTGGGTGTAATGATGTACTGTAGTGATTTATACCTACTGGGTGTAATGATGTACTGTAGTGATTTATACCTACTGGGTGTAATGATGTACTGTAGTGATTTATACCTACTGGGTGTAATGATGTACTGTAGTGATTTATACCTACTGGGTGTAATGATGTACTGTAGTGATTTATACCTACTGGGTGTAATGATGTACTGTAGTGATTTATACCTACTGGGTGTAATGATGTACTGTAGTGATTTATACCTACTGGGTGTAATGATGTACTGTAGTGATTTATACCTACTGGGTGTAATGATGTACTGTAGTGATTTATACCTACTGGGTGTAATGATGTACTGTAGTGATTTATACCTACTGGGTGTAATGATGTACTGTAGTGATTTATACCTACTGGGTGTAATGATGTACTGTAGTGATTTATACCTACTGGGTGTAATGATGTACTGTAGTGATTTATACCTACTGGGTGTAATGATGTACTGTAGTGATTTATACCTACTGGGTGTAATGATGTACTGTAGTGATTTATACCTACTGGGTGTACTGTAGTGATTTATACCTACTGGGTGTAATGTGTACTGTAGTGATTTATACCTACTGGGTGTAATGATGTACTGTAGTGATTTATACCTAATGATGTACTGTAGTGATTTATACCTACTGGGTGTAATGATGTACTGTAGTGATTTATACCTACTGGGTGTAATGATGTACTGTAGTGATTTATACCTACTGGGTGTAATGATGTACTGTAGTGATTTATACCTACTGGGTGTAATGATGTACTGTAGTGATTTATACCTACTGGGTGTAATGATGTACTGTAGTGATTTATACCTACTGGGTGTAATGATGTACTGTAGTGATTTATACCTACTGGGTGTAATGATGTACTGTAGTGATTTATACCTACTGGGTGTAATGATGTACTGTAGTGATTTATACCTACTGGGTGTAATGATGTACTGTTTATACCTACTGGGTGATTTGTAGTGATTTATACCTACTGGGTGTTGATGTACTGTAGTGATTTATACCTACTGGGTGTTGATGTACTGTAGTGATTTATACCTACTGGGTGTAATGATGTACTGTAGTGATTTATACCTACTGGGTGTAATGATGTACTGTAGTGATTTATACCTACTGGGTGTTGATGTACTGTAGTGATTTATACCTACTGGGTGTAATGATGTACTGTAGTGATTTATACCTACTGGGTGTTGATGTACTGTAGTGATTTATACCTACTGGGTGTAATGATGTACTGTAGTGATTTATACCTACTGGGTGTAATGATGTACTGTAGTGATTTATACCTACTGGGTGTAATGATGTACTGTAGTGATTTATACCTACTGGGTGTAATGATGTACTGTAGTGATTTATACCTACTGGGTGTAATGATGTACTGTAGTGATTTATACCTACTGGGTGTGTTGTGTTTGTGTTGATGTTGTGACAGGTGTATTTCTCGTCGTCTGTATACGTTACAGGGCCGTTGATCCCTGTCATTTTCTGTTTTCAAAGCATCATCACACGGGAAACTGACCTTTTATTTACTGTGTGTGTGTGTGTGTGTGTGTGTGTGTGTGTGTGTGTGTGTGTGTGTGTGTGTGTGTGTGTTTCAGCTGCGTGAGGACTTTGACATGGGGACAGATGTGTGTCTGGAAGAGGAGACCAGTGTCCATGACGTAGCAGCCCTGCTGAAGGAGTTCCTCAGAGACATGCCTGACCCTCTACTGCCTAGAGAGCTCTACTCTGCTTTCCTCCACGCCAACCGTACGACACACACACACACACACCCCTACCCCTACCCCCCCGCACACGCACACAAACCCTAACCCCTCCCCCACACACGCACACACACCCTACCCCCTAACCCCTCCCCACACACGCACACACACCCTACCCCCTAACCCCTCCCCCACACACGCACACACACCCTACCCCCTAACCCCTCCCCCACACACGCACACAAACCCCTACCCCTAACCCCTCCCCACACACGCACACACACCCTACCCCTACACCCCCGCATGCGCACACGCACACACCCTACCCCCCATCACACACACCCTACCCCCCACACACACCCCCCCCTACCCCCCACACACACGCACACAAACCCTACCCCCTAACCCCTCCCCGCACACACACCCTACCCCCTACCCCCCCCACACACGCACACAAACCCTAACCCCTCCCCGCACACGCACACCACCTACCCCCTACCCCCCCACACACGCACACAAACCCTAACCCCTCCCCGCACACGCACACACACCCTACCCCCTACCCCCCACACACGCACACAAACCCTACCCCCTAACCCCTCCCACACGCGCACACACACCCTACCCCTAACCCTCCCCGCACACAAACCCTACCCCTAAACCCCCTGCACACAAACCCTACCCCCTAAACCCCCCGCACACACACCCTACCCCCTACCCCCGCACACGCACACAAACCCTAACCCCTCCCCGCACACGCACACACACCCTACCCCCTAACCCCCATCCCCGCACACAAACCCTACCCCCTAAACCGCCCCCGCACACACAAACCCTACCCCTGACCCTCCCCCCACACACACGCACACGCACACACCCCTACCCCCTAACCCCCCACTGTCACACACACAAACCCTACCCCCTGACCCCCTCACGCACACACGCACACAAACCCTACCCCTTTGCTGATCATCTCTGTGGCATTAGCTTCCTAACCCATCACTGTCCCCCTCTGTGGGTATCTAACCCATCACTGTCCCCCTCTGTGGGTATCTAACCCATCACTGTCCCCCTCTGTGGGTATCTAACCCATCACTGTCCCCCTCTGTGGGTATCTAACCCATCACTGTCCCCTCTGTGGGTATCTAACCCATCACTGTCCCCTCTGTGGGTATCTAACCCATCACTGTCCCCTCTGTGGGTATCTAACCCATCACTGTCCCCTCTGTGGGTATCTAACCCATCACTGTCCCCTCTGTGGGTATCTAACCCATCACTGTCCCCCTCTGTGGGTATCTAACCCATCACTGTCCCCCTCTGTGGGTATCTAACCCATCACTGTCCCCCTCTGTGGGTATCTAACCCTCACTGTCCCCTCTGTGGGTATCTAACCCATCACTGTCCCCCTCTGTGGGTATCTAACCCATCACTGTCCCCCTCTGTGGGTATCTAACCCATCACTGTCCCCTCTGTGGGTATCTAACCCATCACTGTCCCCTCTGTGGGTATCTAACCCATCACTGTCCCCTCTGTGGGTATCTAACCCATCACTGTCCCCTCTGTGGGTATCTAACCCATCACTGTCCCCTCTGTGGGTATCTAACCCATCACTGTCCCCTCTGTGGGTATCTAACCCATCACTGTCCCCCTCTGTGGGTATCTAACCCATCACTGTCCCCTCTGTGGGTATCTAACCCATCACTGTCCCCTCTGTGGGTATCTAACCCATCACTGTCCCCTCTGTGGGTATCTAACCCATCACTGTCCCCTCTGTGGGTATCTAACCCATCACTGTCCCCTCTGTGGGTATCTAACCCATCACTGTCCCCCTCTGTGGGTATCTAACCCATCACTGTCCCCCTCTGTGGGTATCTAACCCATCACTGTCCCCTCTGTGGGTATCTAACCCATCACTGTCCCCCTCTGTGGGTATCTAACCCATCACTGTCCCCCTCTGTGGGTATCTAACCCATCACTGTCCCCCTCTGTGGGTATCTAACCCATCACTGTCCCCTCTGTGGGTATCTAACCCATCACTGTCCCCTCTGTGGGTATCTAACCCATCACTGTCCCCTCTGTGGGTATCTAACCCATCACTGTCCCCCTCTGTGGGTATCTAACCCATCACTGTCCCCCTCTGTGGGTATCTAACCCATCACTGTCCCCCTCTGTGGGTATCTAACCCATCACTGTCCCCTCTGTGGGTATCTAACCCATCACTGTCCCCTCTGTGGGTATCTAACCCATCACTGTCCCCCTCTGTGGGTATCTAACCCATCACTGTCCCCCTCTGTGGGTATCTAACCCATCACTGTCCCCCTCTGTGGGTATCTAACCCATCACTGTCCCCCTCTGTGGGTATCTAACCCATCACTGTCCCCTCTGTGGGTATCTAACCCATCACTGTCCCCTCTGTGGGTATCTAACCCATCACTGTCCCCCTCTGTGGGTATCTAACCCTCACTGTCCCCTCTGTGGGTATCTAACCCATCACTGTCCCCCTCTGTGGGTATCTAACCCATCACTGTCCCCCTCTGTGGGTATCTAACCCATCACTGTCCCCCCTGTGGGTATCTAACCCATCACTGTCCTCTCTGTGGGTATCTAACCCATCACTGTCCTCTCTGTGGGTATCTAACCCATCACTGTCCCCTCTGTGGGTATCTAACCCATCACTGTCCCCTCTGTGGGTATCTAACCCATCACTGTCCTCTCTGTGGGTATCTAACCCATCTCTGTGGGTATCTAACCCATCACTGTCTTCTCTGTGGGTATCTAACCCATCACTGTCTTCTCTGTGGGGTTAGGTAACTAACCCATCACTGTCCTCTCTGTGGGTATCTAACCCATCTCTTTCCTCTCTGTGGGTATCTAACCCATCACTGTCCCCTCTGTGGGTGTCTAACCCATCTCTGTCCCCCTCTGTGGGGATCTAACCCATCACTGTCCCCCTCTGTGGGTATCTAACCCATCACTGTCCCCCTCTGTGGGTATCTAACCCATCACTGTCCTCTCTGTGGGTATCTAATCCATCTCTGTCCTCTCTGTGGGTATCTAACCCATCTCTGTGGGTATCTAACCCATCTCTGTGGGTATCTAACCCATCTCTGTGGGTATCTAACCCATCTCTGTCCTCTCTGTGGGTATCTAACCCATCTCTGTGGGTATCTAACCCATCTCTGTGGGTATCTAACCCATCTCTGTCCTCTCTGTGGGTATCTAACCCATCTCTGTCCCCTCGGTCTCCCCTCATCTGTCCTGTAGTTCTGCAAGGGACAGACCAGTTCCTGTACCTCCAGCTGCTCCTCTACCTGTTACCGGCCTGTAACTGTGATACCCTGCTCCGCCTCCTCACCCTGTTACACACCGTACAGAGCCACGCACAGGACACCACAGGACCACAGGACACCACAGGACCACAGGACACCACAGGACCACAGGACCAGGTGGTTAGTGTCTAGAGTGTGTGTGTGTGTGTGTGTGTGTGTGTTTGTCGCTTCCACATCCTCTTACACACTCCATGTGTCTGTCTATCATCCTGTTCACCTGTCTATCATCCTGTTCACCTGTCTATCATCCTGTTCACCTGTCTATCATCCGGTTCACCTGTCTATCATCCTGTTCACCTGTCTATCATCCTGTTCACCTGTCTATCATCCTGTTCACCTGTCTATCATCCTGTTCACCTGTCTATCATCCTGTTCACCTGTCTATCATCCTGTTCACCTGTCTATCATCCTGTTCACCTGTCTATCATTCTGTCCACCTGTCTATCATCCTGTTCACCTAATATGTGGTGTCTCCCCCTAACCTCCCCTCTCACTCTCTCTCTGCAGTTCCTAGGCAACAAGATGACAGCAACTAACCTGGCGGTGATATTTGGTCCCAACCTGTTGCAGGGGGAGAGGGGCGGAGGGGACAGGGAGATGAGTCCTCATGCCATGGACATCGAGGACAGCTCCGCCATCATCAACGTCACCCTGCAACTTATACAGAACTATAAGCGACTATTCACGGTACCAAGAGTGTGTGTGTGTGGGGCTGTGGGGGTAAGGGGGTTGTGTGTGTGTGTGTGTGTGTGGGCTGTGGGGGGGTAAGGGTGTGTGTGTGTGTGTGGGTGTTGTGTGTGTGTGTGTGTGGGTAAGGGGGTTGTGTGTGTGTGTGTGTGTGTGTGTGTGTGTGTGTGTGTGTGTGTGTGTGGGGGTGTGTTGTGTGTGTGTGTGTGTGTGTGTGGGGGGGCTGTGGGGGTAAGGGGTGTGTGTGTGTGTGTGTGTGTGTGTGTGTGGGGCTGTGGGGTAAGGGGGTTGTGTGTGTGTGTGTGTGTGGGGCTGTGGGGGTAAGGGGGTTGTGTGTGTGTGTGTGTGGGTAAGGGGGTTGTGTGTGTGTGTGTGTGTGTGTGTGTGTGTGTGTGGGGCTGTGGGGGTGGGGTGTGTGTGTGTGTGTGTGTGTGTGTGTGGGGGGGCTGTGGGGGTAAGGGGGTGTGTGTGTGTGTGTGTGTGGGGGGGGGCTGTGGGGGTAAGGGGGTTGTGTGTGTGTGTGTGTAAATCTCCTGTCCTCTTCTCCCCAGGTGTCAGCAGAGCTCCAACAAGAGGTGCTGATGAGTCTCATTCAGACGGATCCTGACATCATCGACTATCTTCTCCGCAGGAAACTCAGGTATGTTTCATTTCAGGGCCCATAGTAGGAGCGTGGATCAGGTTTCCCCTGTCTATTTTTATTTATTACTGGTCCTGGATCAGCCCTTCAGTTGTCTCTGAATCCCAGTGTTGTGTGTTTATTGAATGTATGTCTGCCTTTATCACCAGCGCTGCAAGACTTCCTGCAACGTGAATAATAAAATACTCTCTCCTCCCTCCCTCTCTTTCCTCTCCTCCTTCTCCCTCCCCCTCTCCTCCCTCTTTCCTGTCCTCCCTCTCCCTCCCCCTCTCCTCCCTCTCTCTCCCCCTCTCCTCCCTCTTTCCTCTCCTCCCTCTCCCTCCCCCTCTCTCTCCCCCTCTCCTCCCTCTCTTTCCTCTCCTCCTTCTCCCTCCCCCCCTTCTCCTCCCTCTCTTTCCTCTCCTCCTTCTCCCTCCCCCTCTCCTCCCTCTCTTTCCTCTCCTCCTTCTCCCTCTCTTTCTTCCCTCTTTCCTCTCCTCCTTCTCCCTCCCCTCTCCTCCCTCTCCCTCCCCTCTTCCCTCTTTCCTCTCCTCCTTCTCCCTCCCCCTCTCCTCCCTCTCTCTCCCCCTCTTTCCTCTCCTCCTTCTCCCTCCCCCTGTCCTCCCTCCCACGGTGACAGTCACCTGGCGGTGGGGACAGTAGATACGGGGAGTCGGCGGGACACGGGGGTGTCTCTGGACTCTGTGGGGTCATTCAGTGATAGCCTGTCACCCCTGGAGACCCCCTCGCCACTCTTCAACTTGTCCCCCCTGGAGCCCCCCTCTCCCCTCTTCAACCCTGACGGGCCCGGGGACGGCAGCCTGACCAGTGAGGTGTTCTTTAACCTGGAGGCGCTACGGCACCACAACAACAAGAAACGTAAGTCGCGGGTCATAGAGGGGACACCTCTGTTGCCACACCCTTATTTGTTCTGTTGCTATGGTTACGGCTAGGCTTAGGGTTAAAGACACACTCCAGCTATTTTTTAAAAACTTTTCCTGTTGAAAAACAAAACCCCATAAATACAGTAAAGTACACGTAGTTAAACGTAAACAATTGGTTTTGAGCAAAATAGTATTTTTTAAACACAACTGCAAACCTCAAGGACTAGGTCTGGTGGCAATCTGTGATTTCATTGCCCTCCCCCTTGTTTGAGTAACAATAGAGGAGCAATACAGAACAAAAGAGGAAAGCCCCCCAATTTATCTGGACCACCTATTGAGATGGGCCTTTTGTTAAGACAGAGTTAGTATTAGAATAAGGGTTATGGTTGAGCCGGGGTGTGGACAGGAAGCTAGAGTTAGGGTTAACATAATAATAATAACAACAATACACACCGTACCAATTGATAAGATTGTAATAAGAAATACCATTCAAAATAACATTGTAAAAACAAACAAACATTGTAGATAACACTGTAATAGCAATGTAACAACATTCTAAATAACAAAGGAACAACATTCTAAATAACATTATAACATTCTAAATAACATTATAACATTCTAAATAACATTCTAAATAACATTAACATTCTAAATAACATTCTAAAAACATTCTAAACAACATTGTAAAAACATTCTAAATAACATTGTAACAACAAACATTGTATATAACACTGTAATAGCAAAGTAACAACATTCTAAATAAAACGTAGCAACATTCTAAATAACATTGCAACAACAACAATTCTAGACAACACTGTAGTAACGACATTCTAAATAACTTTAACAACAAAGTAGCACCATTCTAAATAACAAAGGAACAACATTACTTAGTAACAACAAAGTAACAATCCAGAAAACATTGTAATAAACACCATTGTAAATGAAAATATCTAGAATAACAACACATCTCTCCCTCCACAGGCTCCAACGTGATCCTGTCCAAGTCCATCGGCCAGATGAGACAGTTCCACTCCAACCACAACCTCCTGAGTCTGTCCCAGTCCTCTAGCAGCTCCAGAGTCCACCCAGAGGACAGCTACCATGCCCAGGAACAGAGGGCTCCGCTGGGGGAAGATCTGAGCTTCACCCTGGGGGCTGCCTCATGCTCCAGCCTGGGAGGACAGGGGGATAACAGTGTCTGGGTGAGACAGACACCCCAGGAGGAGAGAGAGAAACAGGTGGCTAACAGTGTCTGGGTGAGGCAGGCGCCCCAGGAGGAGAGAGAGAAGCCATCTCCAAGTCATTCCAGTTATTTCTGGGACTTCTTCACAGGGAAGAGCTCGGGGTCAGAGACCATGGTATGATAGGACACGACACTGGGGGGTGCGGTGGAGGGGTGAGTGCATTCCAGGGGCGGATTGGGACTAGAAATCGTTGGAGCAGCCCACCGGGCTTTTGTCGGTTCTGCCAGTTTCTAGGCTGATGGAAGGTGGTTGAACCATGGACTCTATGGGGGCGTCCAGTGGTAGCCTGTCACCTGATCATGAGAGAGAGGGTATATACACGTGTCAGACAAGCACAACCCAAACATACTAAACACACTGTTTAAATACTAACACTGCTTGGGACTAACATTACCAAGGAATTTTAGATATAGTTTTTTACTGTTGTTCCTATATCTCCTTTGGACTCCGAGTGATGCGGCTGGAGACTGTTATGGTACACTATCCCTTATCACAGTACAGCTTTTTACCCAGCTCATGAATTAAGTTTGAAACATTGGTTAGGTTACAATGATGTGTGTGTGTGGGGGGGGGTATATATAACTTCTTTGCTTCGGCTTCTGATGCAAAAAAAAACAAGAAATTGGGGCCTCTTCTTTCTATTCCACAAGAGGGCAACCTTTACCACACCTCGTATATACATCATCTGGCTGCTGTGAACTGGACCTATTACCCCACTTCACAGGACGATTTGAATTAACTACCAGCGACAATATGGCCGTAGATATGTTCTACAACTAAAGACATTAGTTAAATAAAGGTTACATTTAAAACATATTTTAAAAAGACCTACCTAAAGATTCTGGGAATGCTGTGTACAGACCTACCTAAAGATTCTGGGAATGCTGTGTACAGACCTACATAAAGATTCTGGGAATGCTGTGTACAGACCTACCTAAAGATTCTGGGAATGCTGTGTACTGTACAGACCTACCTAAAGATTCTGGGAATGCTGTGTACTGTACAGACATACCTAAAGATGGAGGGAGAATGCTGTGTACTGTACAGACCTACCTGAAGATGGATGGAGAATGCTGTGTACTGTACAGACCTACCTGAAGATGGAGAGAGAATGCTGTGTACTGTACAGACCTACCTGAAGATGGATGGAGAATGCTGTGTACTGTACAGACCTACCTGAAGATGGAGAGAGAATGCTGTGTACTGTACAGACCTACCTGAAGATGGAGGGAGAATGCTGTGTACAGACCTACCTGAAGATGGAGGGAGAATGCTGTGTACAGACCTACCTGAAGATGGAGGGAGAATGCTGTGTACTGTACAGACCTACCTGAAGATGGACAGAGAATGCTGTGTACAGACCTACCTGAAGATGGACAGAGAATGCTGTGTACAGACCTACCTGAAGATGGAGGGAGAATGCTGTGTACTGTACAGACCTACCTGAAGATGGACAGAGAATGCTGTGTACAGACCTACCTGAAGATGGACAGAGAATGCTGTGTACAGACCTACCTGAAGATGGAGGGAGAATGCTGTGTTCAGACCAACCTGAAGATGGAGGGAGAATGCTGTGTACAGACCGACAGTTGAAGTCGGAAGTTTACATACACCTTAGCCAAATACATTTAAACTCAGTATTTCACAATTCCTGACATGTAATCCTAAAATGTCCATGTTTTAGGTCAGTTCGGATCACCACTTTATTTTAAGAATGTGAAATGTCAGAATAATAGTAGAGAGAATCATTTATTTCAACTTTTATTTCGTTAATCACATTCCCAGTGGGTGAGAAGTTTACATACACTCAATTAGTATTTGGTAGCATTGCCTTTAAATTGATTAACTTGGGTCAAACATTTCGGGTAGCCTTCCACAAGCTTCCCACAATAAATTGGGTGAATTGTGGCCCATTCTCCCTGACAGAGCTGGTGTAACTGAGTCAGGTTTGTAGGCCTCCTTGCTCGCACAAGCTTTTTCAGTTCTGCCCACAAATTTTCTATGGGATTGAGGTCAGGGCTTTGTGATGGCCACTCCAATACCTTGACTTTCTTGTCCTTCAGCCATTTTGCAAGTGTGCTTGGGGTCATTGTCCATTTGAAGACCCATTTGTGACCAAGCTTTAACTTCCTGACTGATGTCTTGAGATGTTGCTTCAATATATCCATATCATTTTCCTCCTCATGAAGCCAACTATTTGTGAAGTGCACCAGTCCCTCCTGCAGCAAAGCACCCCCACAACATGATGCTGCCACCCCGCGCTTCACGGTTGGGATGGTGTTCTTCGGCTTGCAAGCCTCCCCTTTTTCCTCCCAAACATAACGATGGTCATTATGGCCAAACAGTTTTTGTTTCATCAGACCAGAGGACATTTCTCCAAAAAGTACGATCTTTGTCCCCATGTGCAGTTGCAAACCGTAGTCTGGCTTTTTTATGGCGGTTACACCTGTTATAGCAACTTCTACTTTATGATAACCTCTTCCTTACCATGTAAATGTAGTATTTTGTCACTTTTTAAAATGTTTGTATGCATGTATATTAGTGTTCTTATCACTTTAAGTTGTGTTGCTAAAGGGATATTTACATCCTTCACCTTGGTAATTACTATTCTATACTTTAAGTTGTGTTGCTAAAGGGATATTTACATCCTTCACCTTGGTAATTACTATTCTATACTTTAAGTTGTGTTGCTAAAGGGATATTTACATCCTTCACCTTGGTAATTACTATTCTATACTTTAAGTTGTGTTGCTAAAGGGATATTTACATCCTTCACCTTGGTAATTACTATTCTATACTTTAAGTTGTGTTGCTAAAGGGATATTTACATCCTTCACCTTGGTAATTACTATTCTATACTTTAACAAGCGAGAGTCCCTCAAGGTGTAGCTCAACCTTGACGTTTGTCTATTTTTTTTTGACAGTTGTATCCTACAAGTATTAAAATGTACAATTGTTGCTTCGTCATTCTTTTTTTGAATACAAATGGGGGGGAAATATCTTCAAGGGGTTAAAACATATCTCAAAAGACGAAAGAGGGTCGTTGATTCCCAGCTTTGTGAAGCGAGAAGACGTCGGTCATCATTCAGGTCCCTAATGCGAAACGTTTGGGGGATTTCTGTCGCCTTTTCTTTTGATTGTCGTGTAGTTCTGGAAAAGACGTGACTGTAGAACACAGGAGTCAGTAGAGAACGCAGCAACATGAGAGAAGAGAACATCTCATTTTAACCAGTAAAAAAAAGCTGTACATGTTCGTCAGTACTTATAAAATGTACAATGTAACAGAACAGCACACAGAGAAAAGACTGAGGGGAGAAAATAAAGGCAACACAGTTCAAGTTGTTTTTTTCCTCCCCATCGAACACCAGTAGTTCATTTACTGGACACCTTTTATTCACTGCTCCTGGGCCGAGACCACTCTGTACCCCCAATACACACTGCACCTGGGCCGAGACCACTCTGTACCCCCAATACACACTGCTCCTGGGCCGAGACCACTCTGTACCCCCAATACACACTGCACCTGGGCCGAGACCACTCTGTACCCCCAATACACACTGCTCCTGGGCCGAGACCACTCTGTACCCCCAATACACACTGCACCTGGGCCGAGACCACTCTGTACCCCCAATACACACTGCTCCTGGGCCGAGACCACTCTGTACCCCCAATACACACTGCACCTGGGCCGAGACCACTCTGTACCCCCAATACACACTGCACCTGGGCCGAGACCACTCTGTACCCCCAATACACACTGCTCCTGGGCCGAGACCACTCTGTACCCCCAATACACACTGCTCCTGGGCCGAGACCACTCTGTACCCCCAATACACACTGCACCTGGGCCGAGACCACTCTGTACCCCCAATACACACTGCACCTGGGCCGAGACCACACTGCACCCCCGATACACACTGCTCCTGGGCCGAGACCACACTGTACCCCCAATACACACTGCTCCTGGGCCGAGACCACTCTGTACCCCCAATACACACTGCTCCTGGGCCGAGACCACACTGTACCCCCAATACACACTGCTCCTGGGCCGAGACCACTCTGTACCCCCAATACACACTGCTCCTGGGCCGAGACCACACTGTACCCCCAATACACACTGCTCCTGGGCCGATACCACACTGTACCCCCAATACACACTGCTCCTGGGCCGATACCACACTGTACCCCCAATACACACTGCTCCTGGGCCGAGACCACACTGTACCCCAAATACACACTGCTCCTGGGCCGAGACCACTCTGTACCCCCAATACACACTGCTCCTGGGCCGAGACCACACTGTACCCCAAATACACACTGCACCTGGGCCGAGACCACTCTGTACCCCCAATACACACTGCTCCTGGGCCGAGACCACTCTGTACCCCCAATACACACTGCACCTGGGCCGAGACCACTCTGTACCCCCAATACACACTGCTCCTGGGCCGAGACCACTCTGTACCCCCAATACACACTGCACCTGGGCCGAGACCACTCTGTACCCCCAATACACACTGCACCTGGGCCGAGACCACACTGCACCCCCAATACACACTGCTCCTGGGCCGAGACCACACTGTACCCCCAATACACACTGCACCTGGGCCGAGACCACTCTGTACCCCCAATACACACTGCTCCTGGGCCGAGACCACTCTGTACCCCCAATACACACTGCACCTGGGCCGAGACCACTCTGTACCCCCAATACACACTGCTCCTGGGCCGAGACCACTCTGTACCCCCAATACACACTGCTCCTGGGCCGAGACCACTCTGTACCCCCAATACACACTGCACCTGGGCCGAGACCACACTGCACCCCCAATACACACTGCTCCTGGGCCGAGACCACACTGCACCCCCAATACACACTGCTCCTGGGCCGAGACCACTCTGTACCCCCAATACACACTGCTCCTGGGCCGAGACCACACTGTACCCCCAATACACACTGCTCCTGGGCCGAGACCACACTGTACCCCCAATACACACTGCTCCTGGGCCGAGACCACACTGTACCCCAAATACACACTGCTCCTGGGCCGAGACCACTCTGTACCCCCAATACACACTGCTCCTGGGCCGAGACCACACTGTACCCCAAATACACACTGCACCTGGGCCGAGACCACTCTGTACCCCCAATACACACTGCTCCTGGGCCGAGACCACTCTGTACCCCCAATACACACTGCTCCTGGGCCGAGACCACTCTGTACCCCCAATACACACTGCTCCTGGGCCGAGACCACACTGTACCCCCAATACACACTGCACCTGGGCCGAGACCACTCTGTACCCCCAATACACACTACTCCTGGGCCGAGACCACACTGTACCCCCAATACACACTGCTCCTGGGCCGGGACCACACTGTACCCCCAATACACACTGCTCCTGGGCCGAGACCACACTGTACCCCCAATACACACTGCTCCTGGGCCGAGACCACACTGTACCCCAAATACACACTGCTCCTGGGCCGAGACCACACTGTACCCCCAATACACACTGCTCCTGGGCCGGGACCACACTGTACCCCCAATACACACTGCTCCTGGGCCGAGACCACTCTGTACCAGCAATACACATTGCTCCTGGGACGAGACCACACTGTACCCCCAATACACACTGCACCTGGGCCGAGACCACTCTGTACCCCAATACACACTGCTCCTTGGCCGAGACCACACTGTACCCCCAATACACACTGCTCCTTGGCCGAGACCACACTGTACCCCCAATACACACTGCACCTGGGCCGAGACCACTCTGTACCCCAATACACACTGCTCCTTGGCCGAGACCACACTGTACCCCCAATACACACTGCTCCTTGGCCGAGACCACACTGTACCCCCAATACACACTGCACCTGGGCCGAGACCACTCTGTACCCCCAATAAACACTGCACCTGGGCCGAGACCACTCTGTACCCCCAATACACACTGCACCTGGGCCGAGACAACTCTGTACCCCCAATACACACGGCTCCTGGGCCGAGACCACTCTGTACCCCCAATACACACTGCTCCTGGGCCGAGACCACTCTGTACCCCCAATACACACTGCTCCTTGGCCGAGACCACACTGCACCCCCAATACACACTGCTCCTGGGCCGAGACCACTCTGTACCAGCAATACACACTGCTCCTGAGCCGAGACCACACTGTACCCCCAATACACACTGCACCTGGGCCGAGACCAATCTGTACCCCCAATACACACTGCTCCTGGGCCGAGACCACTCTGTACCCCCAATACACACTGCTCCTGGGCCGAGACCACACTGTACCCCCAATACACACTGCTCCTGGGCCGAGACCACTCTGTACCCCCAATACACACTGCTCCTGGGCCGAGACCACACTGTACCCCCAATACACACTGCTCCTGGGCCGAGACCACACTGTACCCCCAATACACACTGCTCCTGGGCCGAGACCACACTGTACCCCCAATACACACTGCTCCTGGGCCGAGACCACACTGTACCCCAAATACACACTGCTCCTGGGCCGAGACCACTCTGTACCCCCAATACACACTGCTCCTGGGCCGAGACCACACTGTACCCAAAATACACACTGCACCTGGGCCGAGACCACTCTGTACCCCCAATACACACTGCTCCTGGGCCGAGACCACTCTGTACCCCCAATACACACTGCTCCTGGGCCGAAACCACTCTGTACCCCCAATACACACTGCTCCTGGGCCGAGACCACACTGTACCCCCAATACACACTGCACCTGGGCCGAGACCACTCTGTACCCCCAATACACACTACTCCTGGGCCGAGACCACACTGTACCCCCAATACACACTGCTCCTGGGCCGGGACCACACTGTACCCCCAATACACACTGCTCCTGGGCCGAGACCACACTGTACCCCCAATACACACTGCTCCTGGGCCGAGACCACACTGTACCCCAAATACACACTGCTCCTGGGCCGAGACCACACTGTACCCCCAATACACACTGCTCCTGGGCCGAGACCACACTGTACCCCCAATACACACTGCTCCTGGGCCGAGACCACACTGTACCCCCAATACACACTGCTCCTGGGCCGAGACCACTCTGTACCAGCAATACACATTGCTCCTGGGACGAGACCACACTGTACCCCCAATACACACTGCACCTGGGCCGAGACCACTCTGTACCCCAATACACACTGCTCCTTGGCCGAGACCACACTGTACCCCCAATACACACTGCTCCTTGGCCGAGACCACACTGTACCCCCAATACACACTGCACCTGGGCCGAGACCACACTGTACCCCCAATAAACACTGCACCTGGGCCGAGACCACTCTGTACCCCCAATAAACACTGCACCTGGGCCGAGACCACTCTGTACCCCCAATACACACTGCACCTGGGCCGAGACCACTCTGTACCCCCAATACACACGGCTCCTGGGCCGAGACCACTCTGTACCCCCAATACACACTGCTCCTGGGCCGAGACCACTCTGTACCCCCAATACACACTGCTCCTTGGCCGAGACCACACTGCACCCCCAATACACACTGCTCCTGGGCCGAGACCACTCTGTACCAGCAATACACACTGCTCCTGAGCCGAGACCACACTGTACCCCCAATACACACTGCACCTGGGCCGAGACCACTCTGTACCCCCAATACACACTGCTCCTGGGCCGAGACCACTCTGTACCCCCAATACACACTGCTCCTTGGCCGAGACCACACTGTACCCCCAATACACACTGCTCCTGGGCCGAGACCACACTGTACCCCCAATACACACTGCACCTGGGCCGAGACCACACTGTACCCCCAATACACACTGCACCTGGGCCGAGACCACACTGTACCCCCAATACACACTGCTCCTGGGCCGAGACCACACTGTACCCCCAATACACACTGCACCTGGGCCGAGACCACTCTGTACCCCCAATACACACTGCTCCTGGGCCGAGACCACACTGTACCCCCAATACACACTGCTCCTGGGCCGAGACCACACTGTACCCCCAATACACACTGCACCTGGGCCGAGACCACTCTGTACCCCCAATACACACTGCACCTGGACCGAGACCACTCTGTACCCCCAATACACACTGCTCCTGGGCCGAGACCACACTGTACCCCCAATACACACTGCTCCTGGGCCGAGACCACACTGTACCCCCAATACACACTCCACCTGGGCCGAGACCACTCTGTACCCCAATACACACGGCTCACTTTCTCAACGTGTACTCCAACTTAAATCACTTTGTACAGAAGAGCAGAATCAGCTTCCATTTACATCCACATGGCTAATTAAATAAGAGAAGTGGACATCCATCGAACGAGTCTCCCATGTCAAGTTTAGTTGACTGGCATTTGAAATGGAATTGATCCCACTCTTTTTAATATAGTTTGGTTAGAAAGATAAAATAACCCTGTAAAGTCGTTCAAAAGAAGAAGATTGTACAAACAGAGCATATTGGCTTTGCATCATGATTATTTATAAAAAGTGTATTTATTTTGGCGAGGGAGTGCTGTCATATTGGCCAGGTAGTATTTCTAGGACCAGGGAGTTTTCCCTAAAGTTGGGCCCTAGATATTAGTTAGTAGCTATTACTAGGGTCCAGAGTTTTTCCTGGTTAGGTCACGAGGTCAAGAAAAACGCTAGACCCAAATTTAACATTAGCGATCAAGTTAACGCATGGACCTCTATTTCAAGCAATTAATTATACCACAATAATATCTTATATTTGCACATGGTAAATGTGTTCCAAACAGTACCTTATTCCCTATTTAGTGTACTACTTTAGACCAGAGCCCTATGGGTAGTGCACTACTTTAGACCAGAGCCCTATAGGTAGTGCACTACTTTAGACCAGAGCACCTATGGGTAGTGCACTGCTTTAGACCAGAACCCTATGGGTAGTGCCCTACTTTAGACCAGAGCCCTATGGGTAGTGCACTACTTTAGACCAGAGCCCTATGGGTAGTGCACTACTTTAGACCAGAGCCCTATGGGTAGTGCACTACTTTAGACCAGAACCCTATGGGTAGTGCACTACTTTAGACCAGAACCCTATGGGTAGTGTACTACTTTAGACCAGAACCCTATGGGTAGTGTACTACTTTAGACCAGAGCCCTATGGGTAGTGCACTACTTTAGACCAGAGCCCTATGGGTAGTGTACTACTTTAGACCAGAGCCCTATGGGTAGTGTACTACTTTAGACCAGAGCCCTATGGGTAGTGCACTACTTTAGACCAGAGCCCTATGGGTAGTGCACTACTTTAGACCAGAGCCCTATGGGTAGTGTACTACTTTTGACCAGAGCCCTATGGGAAAACGTGGTCAAAAGTAGTGCACTAAATAAGGAATAGGTTACCATTTGGAACATCTGAATTATTACCCCCAAATAATTCCAAACCACATTGATCTCAGATGCCTACACAAGAATGGTAGGACTAAATTAGTCAAATATACATATATATATATTTCTTAAAAGACACATCTAGGAAAGTCAACATAACATTTGTAAATAATTCTACTTAAATAAAAACAACAGACCCTAGTTTTAATATAGGTTGTTCCCCATCCTGTTTAACATCACTTTCCATCTCATCCATTTTATGAAGGTGCGGTGGTATGGGTTGCGTCCCGATATTCCCACTCTGGTGCACAGGGCTCTGGTCAAAATCAGTGCCCTATATAGGGAATAGTGTGCCACTGGGCTCTGGTCAAAATCAGTGCCCTATATAGGGAATAGGGGTGTCATTTGGGACACTATGTCAGCACATTTAAGGAAACAGAACAGCTGAAAACACCTTTACAGACTGATCTGTGGTCTGTTTTAGAGGGTTTCCAACCTAAATGGTCAAGTTGAGGAATAATGGTAAAGGTAGATCCCACAGATCCTAGATCTGTGCCTGGGTGTCAACTTCAACCTGAACCTAAAAAGACCCAACAGCTAAAATGACCTTTGAACTCCTTTCATACATGGAGGGGCTGAGTCACAATAGTTTAACGCAGTGTCCTCTCCTCTAGTTTCCTTTCCTTCATCTGCGCTGATGTGAAAGGACTGGACTGGGGAAAGCAAATACCCAGTGTTTATACATCACTGCAGACAGAGAGGAGATGGAGAAGCCCCGTTAGACTACTGAGACAGAACCAGGAAGTAAAACAGGATTCATTACAGACCAGTGTTTATACATCACTGCAGACAGAGGAGATGGAGAAGCCCCGTCAGACTACTGAGACAGAACCAGGAAGTAAAACAGGATTCATTACAGACCAGTGTTTATACATCACTGCAGACAGAGGAGATGGAGAAGCCCCGTTAGACTACTGAGACAGAACCAGGAAGTAAAACAGGATTCATTACAGACCAGTGTGTATACATCACTGCAGACAGAGGAGATGGAGAAGCCCCGTTAGACTACTGAGACAGAACCAGGAAGTAAAACAGGATTCATTACAGACCAGTGTTTATACATCACTGCAGACAGAGAGGAGATGGAGAAGCCCCGTTAGACTACTGAGACAGAACCAGGAAGTAAAACAGGATTCATTACAGACCAGTGTTTATACATCACTGCAGACAGAGAGGAGATGGAGAAGCCCCGTTAGACTACTGAGACAGAACCAGGAAGTAAAACAGGATTCATTACAGACCAGTGTTTATACATCACTGCAGACAGAGAGGAGATGGAGAAGCCCCATTAGACTACTGAGACAGAACCAGGAAGTAAAACAGGATTCATTACAGACCAGTGTTTATACATCACTGCAGACAGAGAGGAGATGGAGAAGCCCCGTTAGACTACTGAGACAGAACCAGGAAGTAAAACAGGATTCATTACAGACCAGTGTTTATACATCACTGCAGACAGAGAGGAGATGGAGAAGCCCCGTTAGACTACTGAGACAGAACCAGGAAGTAAAACAGGATTCATTACAGACCAGTGTTTATACATCACTGCAGACAGAGAGGAGATGGAGAAGCCCCGTTAGACTACTGAGACAGAACCAGGAAGTAAACAGGATTCATTACAGAACAGTGTTTATACATCACTGCAGACAGAGAGGAGATGGAGAAGCCCCGTTAGACTACTGAGACAGAACCAGGAAGTAAAACAGGATTCATTATAGAACAGTGTTTATACATCACTGCAGACAGAGAGGAGATGGAGAAGCCCCGTTAGACTACTGAGACAGAACCAGGAAGTAAACAGGATTCATTACAGAACAGTGTAGTGTGTCAGTAACATATGAAGCGGCTAGAGCCGAACAGTATTTACGGACCATTAGGCTGCATTTCATGTCCCTCCAAGCTAGGCTGGAATACACACTACAGAAAGCTGTTTTTCAGTACTGTGTCCTGCTCTGTGTGTGTGTGTGTGTGTTCGCAGGTCGCTTACTCCAAACACAAAAATCAACCCAAGTGTGTTGGCCGTATGTGTGTGTGTGTGTGTGTGTCAATCGCAGTCAGCAATAACCTATAGAAAAAGAAAGGGGTCAAACCACTGTTTAATACACACACACAATAAATAGGGTATCCTTTGTGACTCAGAGAGAGTAAACCATATAGGCTCTGAGGAGTGTACTAGTGTTTACTAGGTAGATAGGTCTACAGTAGGCTAGAGGAGTGTACTAGTGTTTACTAGGTAGATAGGTCTACAGTAGGCTAGAGGAGTGTACTAGTGTTTACTAGGTAGATAGGTCTACAGTAGGCTAGAGGAGTGTACTAGTGTTTACTAGGTAGATAGTAGCCTGTAGGCTAGAGGAGTGTACTAGTGTTTACTAGGTAGATAGTAGCCTGTAGGCTAGAGGAGTGTACTAGTGTTTACTAGGTAGATAGTAGTCTGTAGGCTAGAGGAGTGTACTAGTGTTTACTAGGTAGATAGTAGCCTGTAGGCTAGAGGAGTGTACTAGTGTTTACTAGGTAGATAGTAGTCTGTAGGCTAGAGGAGTGTACTAGTGTTTACTAGGTAGATAGTAGTCTGTAGGCTAGAGGAGTGTACTAGTGTTTACTAGGTAGATAGGTCCACAGTAGGCCTAAGTTAATGAGTTTAACTCTCCCACACTCCAAATGCACCTATGAGACCCTACAAGCCAAAGTAAAAAATAGTGCACTATGTAGGGAATAGGGTGCCATTTGTGGTGCAGATATATAACTATTACTGGTCAGGATAGGTTGAGACCCCAGGACCTGTGTACGGGCCAACCAATGAGAAGCCAGTTCCTTACTGTACATTCAACTTAACACAGGACCCACTCTAGTCCTAGCTAATATAATATATAAAACACCTCCCATGTCCAGAGCTACGGATCAGGACCTGTATTCATAAAACCTCTGATCTAGGATCAGGTCCCTGTCCATAAGAATCTGATTGGTTACGATCTACATGGCCAAACCAATACTCGATCAGCACTCCTACTCAGAGAAGCTTTATGAATAGTGGGCCATATTCCATGTTGCTCTCTGTTGAGAGAAATCAGTTCCGTTCCAAAATCTGCACTAGCATACTACTTAGAATATATTGGGCATGCATACTTAGCAGTGTGCTGGTATAGATATTGGGACGTAGCCTATAAAGAGTGAAGTTAGTTACTCCAACTGGCAGTGTAACACATATTTAACATGACCAAACAACAGCTATGTTTGGTTAACTTGTGCATTCAAAAAACAACAGGCTCTGATTGGAAGGTTCAGATCAGGTGACAGGAAGTGGAGGAGCTAAATGAGAACCTACTCCATATCTAGTGCAGTACGTTTGGAGTGCACTAGATAAATAAATAGGGTGCCATTTGAAACACTGCCATTGACACCAATGGAGAAACTTGCTTGATTAGGAGACAGACAACATACATATGTGGTTGGCAGGCGTTTTGTTGTGTGTGTGTGGTGTGTGTGGTGTAGTTTACTGTTGTTGCCAGAGGGGAGCTAGAGAGCACACGTGTCCCTTCAAAAACAGATATTTGTGCAGCTTTTGGCATCCAAACCATAATATAAACACGGGCCTGCTGGGCTGCAAAAAGGGACCAAACTCTTCTCTCCACCCCACTCTCCAAACCAACAACAACAGAGAACATTCTGGAAATGGCAGATCTACTTTTCATCCAACCAAGCTGCTGTTTAACACCACTGCAAGTGGCACTATGTATGACAAGGACACCAGTAATGACGACACGCTATGTAAGCGGCGAGCTAGCCAAGCAAACATATTTTCTAATCTACCGTCAAATCATAGAGAGAAAGACCATCAGGACGATCTTGACTAGGATGATGATGACTATGACGAAGCATAACAATCCCTGGTCGCTGATCTTCTTCTCTAATGAAGTCATATCCTGTCACACTGATGGGTTGCTCGGCCATCGTTGGCTCCTGTCTGCTGAAGATCCTCCATCCGTCTTCCTGGTGCTCCACAGTGCAAAGCTCTGCTGTAAAGCCTGAATATTTATAACGGATGGTGGGCTGGGCGGGGCCTGTGGTAGCCCACGCCCCTCCCTATGCTGAGTCCAAATCCCATTGGCTGGTTCAGTCCCGGGACTGATAGAACAGGATGTAACCGGACTCAGAGTTCTTGGAAATGTCCGACGTTAGACCGTAGAACTCCTCGATCGCCTGGGCGTCGATTTTCTATAAAGGAGGAGAAGGTAAGAAGAGGGAGGGGTTTAAAAAGGTACGAAGAGGGAGGAGTTTATGATTAGAAAAGGACAACAGACATAACCTATTCACCACCATATGTTTTCAGGCGTATAGCGACATACAGTTCACCATATATACTTTCTGAATGCCCTGTATATAGTTCACCATATATACTTTCTGAATGCCCTGTATATAGTTCAGCATATATACTTTCTGAATGCCCTGTATATAGTTCACCATATATACTTTCTGAATGCCCTGTATATAGTTCACCATATATACTTTCTGAATGCCTTGTATATAGTTCACCATATATACTTTCTGAATGCCCTGTATATAGTTCAGCATATATACTTTCTGAATGCCCTGTATATAGTTCACCATATATACTTTCTGAATGCCCTGTATATAGTTCACCATATATACTTTCTGAATGCCTTGTATATAGTTCACCATATATACTTTCTGAATGCCCTGTATATAGTTCAGCATATAGCTTTCTGAATAGTTCATATATACTTTCTGAATGCCCTGTATATAGTTCACCATATATACTTTCTGAATGCCCTGTATATAGTTCAGCATATATACTTTCTGAATGCCCTGTATATAGTTCACCATATATACTTTCTGAATGCCCTGTATATAGTTCACCATATATACTTTCTGAATGCCTTGTATATAGTTCACCATATATACTTTCTGAATGCCCTGTATATAGTTCAGCATATATACTTTCTGAATGCCCTGTATATAGTTCACCATATATACTTTCTGAATGCCCTGTATATAGTTCAGCATATATACTTTCTGAATGCCCTGTATATAGTTCACCATATATACTTTCTGAATGCCCTGTATATAGTTCAGCATATATACTTTCTGAATGCCCTGTATATAGTTCAGCATATATACTTTCTGAATGCCCTGTATATAGATCACCATATATACTTTCTGAATGCCCTGTATATAGTTCAGCATAGAATTCACCAGTGCATTCAGAAAGTATTGAGATCCCCTTGACTTTTTCCGCATCTTGTTAAGGGACACCCTTATTTTAACATGTAGTCATTTCTTTTATCATCATCAATCTACACACAATAACGCCAAAGCAAAAACAAGCCTTTATTTTATTGCGAATGTTTTTTTTTTTTAACAAAAAAACAATACTGAAATATAACATTTACCCAGGTATTCAGACCCTTTACTCAGTACTTTTTTTGAAGCACCTGGTAGCGATTACAGCCTCGAGTCTTGGGTATGACGCTACAAGCTTGGAACACCTGCATTTGGTGATTCTCTCATTCTTCTCTGCAGATCCTCTCAAGTCCTGTCAGGTTGGATGGGGAGCGTTGCTGCACAGCTATTTTCAGGTCTCTCCAGAGACGTTCGATCGGGTTCAAGTCCGGGCTCTGGCTGGGCCACTCAAGGACATTCAGAGACTTGTCCCGAAGCCACTCCTGTGTTGTCTTGGCTGTATCCTTAGGGTCGTTGTCCTGTTGGAAGGTGAACCTTCTCCCCAGCCTGAGGTCCTGAGCGCCCTGGAACAGGTTTTCATCAAGGATCTCTCTGTCCTTTGCTCCGTTCATCTTTGCCTCAACCCTGACTTGCCTCCCAGTCCCTGTCGCTAAAAACATCCCCACACTATGATGCTGCCACCACCATGCTTCACCATAGGGATGGTGGCAGGTTTCCTCCAGACGTGACACTTGGCATTCAGGCCAAATACTTCAATCTTGGTTTCATCAGACCAGAGAATCTTGTTTCTCATGGTTTGAGAGTCCTTTAGGTGACTTTTGGCAGAACTCCAAGCGGGCTGTTATGTGCCTTTTACTGAGGAGTGGCTTCCGTCTGGCCACTCTACCATAAAGGCCTGATTGGTGGAGTGCTGCAGAGATGGGAGAACTTTCCAAAAGGACATGTGCAGTGAAGCTCCCCATCCAACCTGACAGAGGTTTAGAGGATCTGCAGAGAACAATGGGAGAAACTCCCCAAATACAGGTGTGCCAAGCTTGTAGCGTCATACCCAAGAAGACTCAATGCTGTAATCGCTGCCAAAAGGTGCTTCAACAAAGTACTGAGTAAAGAGTTCAAATTTATGCAAAGGTGATATTCCAATTTTTTACATTTTAAATAAACTATTTTTTGCTCCATCATTATGGGGTATTGTGTAGATAGTTTCCCCCCCCCATCAATTCCAGAATAAGGCTGTAACGTAACAAAATGTAGAAAAATTCAAGGGATCTGAATACTTTGAAGGCTCTGTAGTTCAGCATGAATATAGGTCACCACTTTTTTCTCCAGAGCCCCGTGTTTAAAGAGAGCCCCGTGTTTAAAGAGAGCCCCGTGTTTAAAGAGAGCCCCGTGTTTAAAGAGAGCCCCGTGTTTAAAGAGAGCCCCGTGTTTAAAGAGAGCCCCGTGTTTAAAGAGAGCCCCGTGTTTAAAGAGAGTCCGTGTTTAAAGAGAGCCCTGTGTTTAAAGAGAGCCCTGTGTTTAAAGAGAGCCCTGTGTTTAAAGAGAGTCCGTGTTTAAAGAGAGCCCCGTGTTTAAAGAGAGCCCCGTGTTTAAAGAGAGCCCCGTGTTTAAAGAGAGCCCCGTGTTTAAAGAGAGCCCCGTGTTTAAAGAGAGCCCCGTGTTTAAAGAGAGCCCCGTGTTTAAAGAGAGTCCGTGTTTAAAGAGAGTCCGTGTTTAAAGAGAGTCCGTGTTTAAAGAGAGCCCCGTGTTTAAAGAGAGCCCCGTGTTTAAAGAGAGCCCCGTGTTTAAAGAGAGCCCCGTGTTTAAAGAGAGTCCCGTGTTTAAAGAGAGTCCGTGTTTAAAGAGAGTCCGTGTTTAAAGAGAGTCCGTGTTTAAAGAGAGCCCCGTGTTTAAAGAGAGTCCCGTGTTTAAAGAGAGCCCCGTGTTTAAAGAGAGCCCCGTGTTTAAAGAGAGTCCGTGTTTAAAGAGAGTCCGTGTTTAAAGAGAGCCCCGTGTTTAAAGAGAGCCCCGTGTTTAAAGAGAGCCCCGTGTTTAAAGAGAGCCCCGTGTTTAAAGAGAGTCCCGTGTTTAAAGAGAGTCCGTGTTTAAAGAGAGTCCGTGTTTAAAGAGAGTCCGTGTTTAAAGAGAGTCCGTGTTTAAAGAGAGTCCGTGTTTAAAGAGAGTCCGTGTTTAAAGAGAGTCCGTGTTTAAAGAGAGTCCGTGTTTAAAGAGAGTCCCGTGTTTAAAGAGAGTCCGTGTTTAAAGAGAGTCCGTGTTTAAAGAGAGTCCGTGTTTAAAGAGAGCCCCGTGTTTAAAGAGAGTCCGTGTTTAAAGAGAGCCCCGTGTTTAAAGAGAGCCCCGTGTTTAAAGAGAGTCCGTGTTTAAAGAGAGTCCGTGTTTAAAGAGAGTCCGTGTTTAAAGAGAGTCCGTGTTTAAAGAGAGTCCGTGTTTAAAGAGAGTCCGTGTTTAAAGAGAGTCCCGTGTTTAAAGAGAGCCCCGTGTTTAAAGAGAGCCCCGTGTTTAAAGAGAGTCCCGTGTTTAAAGAGAGTCCGTGTTTAAAGAGGGTCCGTGTTTAAAGAGAGTCCGTGTTTAAAGAGAGCCCTGTCTTTCTACTGTGTTCTGTGATCCTGCTCATACACATTTTGGAACTCTTTAAGAATAGTATAATGTTGATGGTAAAACTATGGCTGGGCGATATGGACTAAAAATCCATATGGCGATAACTTGATACGATAAACGATAAATCGGACAACTTCATAACATTAAAGTGCACCACATTTTTTTTACATTTTCGGTTCACCGTCCTGTCCCAGCTCTAGGTGAAACGTGTGGATACAACCCTCAATGAAAATAAATAGCTCGTGCTTCTACCAATTGTGGGCTTAGAGTAGTGAGGTCACAATGTTTACTAGCTCTCCAGTTTCAGTGCCAGCCACATGACAAAGAAGAGGGGGAGGGAGGAGGAGAAATAGTGGAAAGAGACAGGGGAAAGAGGAGAGAAAATGAAGGCAAGTCTACTATTCAATCCACTCCCGTTCCAAGTTTCCCCTTAGCTACAGATCTAGCAGTATATATATTAGTATAGTATAGTATAATATTTTTCAGTAGCGGTGGCAAAGTTAGTGAGGGGGGGGATGGGGGGAACGTGGTAGGGACGTGGCCAATGGCACAGTTTTAGTAGCCCTCTTAGCCGCAGAGACAAAATGTTGCTGTTTTAAAGCTAATTTCCTGAAATTCTACACATTTTGGTTTGTCTTTTATGCAGTGTTCTTATCCGAGTGACTCAAACAGAAATTAAACAGGGGACAACGCATGACGTGACAGTTTTTGATTCTCCAGTCTAGTTTTTATTTTGCTGATTGTTAGTTCTCAAAGATTCTTATTTAAAAACTATAAAGCTCCATTATATTTTCTACATATTTAATATCTGGATATCTGGATTTAGTTGTTTCAGTTTACACTGAAAACATTTTACCATCCCCCCCAAGAAATAACAAATAAAAATCACACACATTGATTTATTTTTTTATTTTTCTTTGCAGCGGCGGTGTGCTGCTGCTAAATGCATATAGGGGAAACACTGGATCTAGGCTCAGCCTACTGACACTAAACCTTAACCATTCAAAGGGAAAACCCCAACCTGATCCGAGACCAGTGTGTTGGAGTTAACATGTTACCAAGCCCAGCGGAAACTCCATCACTCAGCCAGATCCTGCACGTCCACCAGTTGTTCAGATGGGACTCTTTCCCATAGTGGAAAAACCCCTAGACACTGATCTCCGATCAGTTTTGAATTCTCCCCTCTAATGATTACACTGGGAAAACCCAGTAAGCTGATCCTAGAGCTGTGCCTATTGGATGCATCTACACCGAATGGAAAAAGCAGGCCCCTCGATGGCTATAACATACCACTGTGGGTACATTTGAAACTGAGCCATAAACTACTGTTTGGTGCCAGGTTTCCGCCAGACGTGACGCTTGGCATTCAGACCACAGTGCTTAAGGTGCCTTTTGACAAACTCCAAGCGTGCTGCCATGTGCCTTTTACTGAGGAGTGGGCTTCCGTCTGGCCGCCCTACCATAAAGGCCTGTTTGGTGAAGTGCTGCAGAGATGGTTGTCCTTCTGGAAGACGGTTCTCCCATCTCCACAGAGGACCTCTGTCAGAGTAACCATTGGTCACCTCCCTGACCAAGGCCCTTCTCCCCCGATTGCTCAGTTTGTCCGGGCGGCTAACTCTAGGAAGAGTCTCGGTGGTTCCAAACTTCTTCCACTTAAGAATGATTGAGGCCACTATATTCTTGGGGACCTTCAATGCTGCAGAAAATCTTTGGTACCCTTCCCCAGATCTGTGCCTCGACACAATCCTGTCTCGGAGCTCTATGGACAATTCCTTTGACCTCATCGTTTGGTTTTCAGTCAACTGTGGGACCTTATATAGACAGGTGTGTGCCTTTCCAAAACATGTCCAATCAATTGAATTTACTACAGGTGGACTCCAATCAAGTTGTAGAAACATCTCAAGGATAACCAATGGAAACAGGATGCACCTGAGCACAATTTTTTGAGTCTCATTGCAAAGGGTCGGAATAATTATGTAAATAAGGTTTGTTAATTATTTTTAATGAATTAGCGAAAAAAAAAAAAACTGTTTTATCTTTGTCATTATGGGGTATTGTGTGTAGCTGGATGAGATGGAAAAATATGTAATACATTGTAGAATAAGACCAACATAACTAAATGTATAACAGGGAAGGGGTCTGAACACTATCAGCGTACATGGCTCTGCGTGGACTTCTTACAAATGGACTGAAAGCCTTTCAACAGACACAGAGTAGGTCTGCTTCACTTTCTACAGGGGGTGAAGTGATGCATCCTGTGCTATGACTGTGTGAGAGACAGAGAGTACCATACGCACAACCCCTACAGCCCGTCACACACCTTTACCCCTTCTCTCCCACAATCCTCCGGTCTACTAACTCATCTAAAACTGCTATTCCCAAATCTCCTGATATTCCCCAGTCTCCTGATATTCCCCAGTCTCCTGATATTCCCCAGTCTCCTGATATTCCCCAGTCTCCTGATATTCCCCAGTCTCCTGATATTCCCCAGTCTCCTGATATTCCCCAGTCTCCTGATATTCCCCAGTCTCCT
The DNA here is from genome assembly GCF_023373465.1 of Oncorhynchus keta. NCBI lineage: Eukaryota > Metazoa > Chordata > Actinopteri > Salmoniformes > Salmonidae > Oncorhynchus > Oncorhynchus keta. The sequence continues at coordinate 72,930,058 of NC_068455.1, read as the reverse complement.
GATATTCCCCTCCTGATATTCCCCAGTCCTGATATTCCCCAGTCTCCTGATATTCCCCAGTCTCCTGATATTCCCCAGTCTCCTGATATTCCCCAGTCTCCTGATATTCCCCAGTCTCCTGATATTCCCCAGTCTCCTGATATTCCCCAGTCTCCTGATATTCCCAGCGTCTCTCCCGCTCCCTAAAATTCTCCATTATTCCCACAGCCACCAGGATCTATCTGGGACGACCAGAGCAGGAGGACGGCATTCCAGACACACCATTGGGAGCAACAATCTAACAAATACTTCTAGCGTTTTCTCTAGCTTGCTTGGAGTGCCAGATGGGTAGGATTTGCACTCCTTGAGAGCATTTAATTGGTTCCATTGTGCCAGGCAAGCATATTCAGCCCAGATAAAGTATTCGAAACAATTGCAAATAGTACTTGAACCCAGGTCTGGTAGAAAGTGGGGGGGGGTGGACTGCAGCCTGGAAAACCTGATGGGTCTGTATGGATGCCGGGAATGAGTTAGTAGAATCTGAGATCTAATGGTTTACACTAGGAGTGTGAAAGTGATGAATTGTGTCAGTTGTTGACAACACATCATTATCGGAGGCGCCTGCAGAGACAGTTACTGACTTGGCCGATCCGTAAAAACAACAGTTTATTTCACCGCTGACTTTTTCAGACCCCATCTTTACCACCGGAATGGCCTCAAGGCATCCCAGTTTAAGCCTTTGGGGCGTCAACATTCTAACGGCCTAATAAATACATTCAATATAGGCTGTCGCAATAATCATCATTTGGTTGTGTTTATGAAGGTCTTAGGTAACAATAGAATACGAAACACATTTCAAAGAACACAATAGCAATTTCAATAGTTTGTTATAATAGGCTATATGTAGAAATGAGGAGGGGGGGGGGGCATTTCAGTGTTCTACACCAGCACAAAGAAATTCATTAATTATCTCGTTTTATTTAACTAGGCAAATCAGTTAAGCACAAATCCTTATTTACAATGACGGCCTGCCCCAGCCAAACCCTAACGACGCCACCCTATGGGACTCCCAATCACAGCCGGATGTGATACAGCCTGGAATCGAACCAGGGTCTGTAGTGACGCCTCGAGTACTGAGATGCAGTGCCTAGACCGCTGCGCCACTCGTGAGCCCCTGTTAAGGCAGGTGTTAGGAAACATTATTAAAGTAAGAAAAAGGATTTCAAAAGAACAGAACAGCATATTTGAAGTTTTATCATGTTACTAGTCTGTGCTTAGTAGCGTAGTCTATATGGTGCCACGAGAGCTCAAGTATGGAACGCAAGGAATTGCGGTTATTCGACAAAAGTGATATTTTGAAATGGAGCCGATCTGCTCAATTTTAAGAGTCGTTTGACAAATGTAGGCGTTTTTTGAAACCTTAGGGTCCAACTTTTCAATAGAAAACGACCATTCACAAACCTCTGTAGGATCATTTGAAAAAAGTAGATTTCTTTCTTTGCCAATTACTCACGCTGCTCTGCAGTCTCTTCCTTCACAAGGCAATTGATAATATTGTCAATGTATTATTGTCTTAAGGCTACAGCTATTATTATTGTGTGTGAAATTAGTTTCGATAGAGTTCTGTCTTAGTTTCGATGGGCCACTGTCAGATGCAGCCAACTGTCGGGTGAGGGAATTGTAGGGGGGATGACATGTAGGGTGGGATGACATGTAGGGGGGGTGACATGTAGGAAGGGATGACATGTAGGGTGGGATGACATGTAGGGGGGGTGACATGGATGACATGTAGGGGGGTGACATGTAGGAAGGGATGACATGTAGGGGGGTGATATGTAGGTTGGGATGACATGTAGGGGGGTGACATGTAGGTTGGGATGACATGTAGGGGGGGAGACATGTAGGGGGGTGACATGTAGGGGGTGACATGTAGGGGGTGACATGTGGGGGGTGACATGTAGGGGGTGACATGTAGGGGGGATGACATGTAGGGGGACATGGGGTGGGATGACATGTAGGGGGACATGTAGGGGGGATGACATGTAGGGGGGTGACATGTAGGGGGGATGACATGTAGGGGGATGACATGTAGGGGGATGACATGTAAGGGGGGTGACGACATGTAGGGGGATGACATGTAGGGGGTGACATGTAAAGGGGGGAGTGGCATGTAGGGGGTGACATGTAAGGGGGGTGACATGTAGGGGGGTGACATGTGGGGGGGGGTGACATGTCATCCTAAAACTGCAGTTTGTGATATATATTTAGGAAGTCAAGGACAGAGGGGGACATGACAACAACAAATAGCAGATATTACCATTTTTAAAATGCAAATAAATGTCCAAAATACGTCATCTGTGCTTTTAGTGTTAAACTATAATTTGAGAACCCATTTTGAGTGTACTATAGACTAATATTAGACTGAAGAGAGAAAGAGAGAAAGAGAGAGAGAGAAAGAGGAGACAGGAGAGAGAGAGGAGAGAGAGAGGAGAGAAGGAGAAAGAGGAGACAGGAGAGAGAGGAGAGAGAGAGAGGAGAGAAGAGGAAGAGAAAAGAGAGAAATAGAGGGTGGGAGAGAGATCTTGAAGAGGTCAATTACTTACCTCTACGATGTCATCATCAAACAGGAGCCAGAACCCATGACTCTTCACGATGGTGATGTAATGACCACGGTTTGGACCACTGTGGACAGAGAGAGGAAAGTATTCACACCCCTCGACTTTCCCCACATTTTACGTTACAGCCTGAATTTAAAATTCATTCAATTGGGATTGTGTCACTGGCCTACAAACAATGTCAGTGGATTTTTGTTTTGTTTTTATGTTTACAAATGAATAACAAATGAAAATTGAAATGTATTGAGTCAAATATTCAACTCCTTTGTAATGGCAAGCCTAAATAACTTCAGTAGTAAAATCAGCTTAACAAGTCACATAAATTGCAATAAGTGTTTAATAAGTGTTTAACATTTTTTTTGGAATGACTACCTCATCTCTGTACCCCACACACATACAATTACCAATAATATATAAGGTCCCTCAGTCGAGCAGTGAATTTCAAACACAGATTCAACCACAAAGAACAGGGAGATTTTACAATGCCTCGCAAAAGGACACTCATTGGTAGATTAAAAATCAATTTTAATAAATGTAAAAAAAACTGACATTGAATATCCCTTTGAGTATGGTGAAGTTATTAACTCCAGTTGTGTATCAATACACCCAGGAGTCGTTAATGAACCGCTCAGGGATTTCACCATGAGGCCAATGGTGACTTTAAAACACTTACAGAGTTTAATGGTGACAGGAGAACACTGAGGACGGATCAACAACATTGTAGTTACTCCACAATACTGACCTAAATGACAGAGTGAAGCCTGTACAGAATAAAAATATTCCAAAACATGCATCCTGTTTGCAATAAGGCACTAAAGTAATACTGAGGCTATGGAACCCTGACCTGTTCACCGGACGTGCTACCTGTCCTAGACCTGTTGTTTTCAACTCTCTAGAGACAGCAGGAGTGGTAGAGATACTCTGAATGATCGGCTATGAAAACCCAACTGACATTTACTCCTGAGGTGCTGACCTGTTGCACCCTCTACAACCACTGGAATTATAATTATTTGACCTTGCTGGTCATCTATGAACATCTTGGCCATGTTCTGTTTAATCTCTACCCGGCACAGCCAGAAGAGGATTGGCCACCCCTGATTCCTCTCTAGGTTTCTTCCTAGGTTTTGGCCTTTCTAGGGAGTTCTTCCTAGCCACCGTGCTTCTACATCTGCATTGCTTGCTGTTTTGGAGTTTTAGGCTGGGTTTCTGTACAGCACTTTGTGACATCAGCTGATGTAAGAAGGGCTTTATAAATACATTTGATTGATTGAATGATTGATACTACAAAAAATGTGACAAATACATTTTATGCCCTGAATACAATGTGTTATAATCAACAACCAACTTGACAGATGATGAAGAATGTTAAAAAGAATAATGGGCAAATATTGTATAATCCAGGTGTGGAAAGCTCTTAGACTTACCCAGAAAGACTCACAGCTGTAATGACTCTTAGAGATTTACCAAAAAGGTGATTCTAACATGTATCGACTCTTATGAAAAACTACGTAGGAGATATTTCTGTATTTTATTTCTAATAACATGTTTTCTTTTTGTCATTATGGGGTATAGTGATGTCATTATGGGGTATAGTGATGTCATTATGGGATATAGTGATGTCATTATGGGATATAGTGATGTCATTATGGGGTATAGTGATGTCATTATGGGGTATAGTGATGTCATTATGGGGTATAGTGATGTCATTATGGGGTATAGTGATGTCATTATGGGGTATAGTGATGTCATTATGGGGTATAGTGATGTCATTATGGGGTATAGTGATGTCATTATGGGATATAGTGATGTCATTATGGGATATAGTGATGTCATTATGGGATATAGTGATGTCATTATGGGGTATAGTGTGTAGATGGGTGAGATTTAAAAAAAAATATTTAATCAATTTTGAATTTAGGCTGTAACACAACAAAAATGTGGAATAAGTCCAGGGGTATGAATACTTTCTGAAGGCATTGTAGACATTTTGGACAGGGGTTAATGACCAGGGCGTGGACCACTGTAGACAGAGGAACAGACATACCCATTATAGAGGTATGACAAAAGACTGTGCATGTCTATCAATATGTGCGTATGCATCTGTTCAAGTTACCAGACACACACACACACACACACACACACACACACACACACTCTCTCTCTCTTTACCTTCCACAGTGGACGACCACGGCGACCAGATCGTACATGCGGTCGGGGTTGGTGGCGTCTCCTGAGGTGTTGAAGAGGCGGAGCTCCAGAGGGAAGACGACGCGATAGGACAGCTTGGTGTAGCGCTGCAGCTGGTCCATGTATTTAAACCTCTTCAGATGTAAGGCCAGGATCATAGGCAGCTTCTTCACACGCATCCTGACAACAACAACAGTGTTACTGTTAGTAGGGCAGCTTGCTTAGCGGTTAAGAGTGTTGGGCCAGAAACCCAAAGGTAGCCGGTTCCAATGCCAAGAGCAAACTACATGAAAAATCTGCTGATGTGCCCTTGAGCAAGACACTTGACCCTAATTGCTCCTGTAAGTCTGGATAAGAGCATCTGCTAAATGACTCAAATAGAGTATTTGTGTTAATGTTGGGGTTTAAACGTCTTCAGATGTATCACCAGGATCATCAGATGCATCCTATTTCGATATACATTCGTACGTTACGACAGGAGGGTGATGCAGCAGGAAACTGCTCTGATGTTGTGTGTTAAGTGAATATTTCTCTTCCTTTTATATTTCTGTACCCCGGTCGGCATCTGGGAAATGGGTGCAGCTGAAATACACTGCTTTAGGTACTGCAGCCTTTCTATTCCTGCACCGACCAAATTAAATGGGCTTTTTTAGGGGGAGTAGAGGCCTGGGCTGGGATGTATAGGGCCCTTAGTCAGAGTGTTTAAGTATTCAACCCAAGATACAGAGCACCCCTCACACGCCTCTCCCTTATTTGACCTAGATGGCTTGTATTGATATGTAGGCTGTGAGACGTTTTCAAACGTATGTAGTTCTGTCCTTGAGCTGTTCTTGTCTATTAATGCTGTGTATTGTGTCATGTTTCTAGTGGACCCCAGGAAGAGTAGCTGCTGCTTTCACAACAACTAATGGAGATCCTAATAAAATACACTAACTGAGATGATCAAGTCCACTTAACATCTGAACACGTACCAGGCCAAGCCACAGTTAGTACGTCAGCCAGTTGGTATACAGAGCTGTATTCAAACGAAATACATGACTCACTCTGCACCATCAAAGTAAAAACCAAACAGACCATTTCTCCGAGCAACAACAGCGGCCATTTTTGTAGTGTCAGCCTGTATTTACCAGCATGGAAAACTCCAGGCCTTCGTCATCATCTATGTCAAATCCACCTGCTGTCTAAATCCATTTTTAGACCAGCCAGCTCACCTTTTCTGTGCTTCCTGTTTACTCCGACACTGTTCACAGTAGTACTTGTATTCACTACATAGTGTCTCTGTGTTGCTGAAACCCCTGTGGAGAGAAGAAACAGTGACCTCGCGCACGGAGTAACGATTTTCACTAACACATTCTCCAATTCAACACAACTGTTTGGTCCAGATGTGAGTCTCACACAGAGAGAAAGAATAAAGAGAGACAGAGGGGGTAGAAGTCATATCAGTGTGTCAGACCTCAGAGTGTGCCTGTCAACTGACTGATGTATGAACACTGAGGCAGCCAACACAATCTCTCTCTCACACACACACACACACACACACACACACACACACACACACACACACACACACACACACACACACACACACACCTACCTGAGACAGTGTGTGATGGAGGTGTTCTGCTCAACATCTACAGACAGGTCCAGGAAGTCTTCGTCTTTACTGCTCACCTGGACACAGGCAGGACACTGGTTACATTAAACTCTAAACACGGTACAGTATCAGGAAACAGCTCCTGGCCCCATTGATTTCCAGCATTTCAAATCCAATAAGTCTCCAACTTGGCTCTCCTCCCATTAAAAGTATTTGAAATCTGGTATAGGCAGACATCCATTAGAGCTGCTGAGCCTACTCATTTCCTTTATTTCAAATGCAATACCAGTCTCCATCTTGGATCTCCCCATCACAGTATAGTATTTGGAAACTGGCATAGCCTGGCCTCCATTACAGCTCCCTGCCCCATTCATCACCCTATTAACGGTCTCCATCTTGGATCTCCCTCCACTTACAGCTTCACAGTTGAGGCAGCGTGTCTCGTTTGTTAGGGTTCCCTGGAAGATCTCGTGGACCCAGGTCTGCTGTGTCTTCTCCCCCTCCTCACCCTGTCCTCCTCCCGTCCCACTGCTGCCCCCAACTCCTCCTCCTCCTCCTCCGTTCTGTAACAGTTTTCCATTCTGCTGTCTCTCCTGGCTCTTCTCCTCCTCCTGCAGCAGGTCAGCGATAGTGTTGAGGAGGTAGTTGAGGAACTCGTGGGCATCCTGTTGCATGTAGTTGTCAAACAGCTCTGGAGGGAGTGATGAAGGAGGAAGAGTTCTGAACCGTGTCAGTTAATACACTTTCCTTATAGATACATTATTCTCCCCCATCACTCCTCCCTCCCTCCCATCCCCCATCTCACCATTTTCTTTCCTCAGACGTGAGATGAACTTCTTGGGAGGGATGACTCCCACCTTCTTCTTCTGCGTGGCGATGCTGTAAAATATGTATTGCATCTTATATCCAAGTGAGTGCTGGACTTTACCCCCGTTATCTATTTTTGGTTCCAAGCAGCCTTTAAAATGTGTTCACACAAGAGGATAGGAGCAGAGCTGAGAGGTCAGAATATTCTCTCCCTTTACCTGTTGAAGAGGTCAGAAAGACAGGTGAGCAGTGACTCTTTACGTCTGGGCTGGACCTTGTAGGCCAAGACCTTCTCCCTGAACGGACGGCAGAAGTAGAGGGCCTGCAGCACCGAGTTACAGTAGCAGGTGTTCCCAAACTGGGAGAGAGGAAGAGAGAGAGAGAGGAGAGGCAGAGGAAAGAGGAAGAGAGTCAGGAGAGGAGAGAGGCAGAGGAAGAGAGTCAGGAGAGGAGAGAGGCAGAGGAAAGAGGAAGAGAGTCAGGAGAGGAGAGAGGCAGAGGAAAGAGGAAGAGAGTCAGGAGAGGAGAGAGGCAGAGGAAAGAGGAAGAGAGTCAGGAGAGGAGAGAGGCAGAGGAAAGAGGAAGAGAGTCAGGAGAGGAGAGAGGCAGAGGAAAGAGGAAGAGAGTCAGGAGAGGAGAGAGGCAGAGGAAAGAGGAAGAGAGTCAGGAGAAGAGAGAGGCAGAGGAAAGAGGAAGAGAGTCAGGAGAAGAGAGAGGCAGAGGAAAGAGGAAGAGAGTCAGGAGAGGAAGAGAGTCAGGAGAGGAGAGAGGCAGAGGAAAGAGGAAGAGAGTCAGGAGAAGAGAGAGGCAGAGGAAAGAGGAAGAGAGTCAGGAGAGGAAGAGAGGAAGAGAGGCAGAGGAAAGAGCAAGAGTCAGGAGAGGAAGAGAGGCAGAGGAAAGAGCAAGAGAGTCAGGAGAAGAAGAGAGGCAGAGGAAAGAGCAAGAGAGTCAGGAGAGGAGAGAGGAAGAGGAAAGAGGAAGAGAGTCAGGAGAGGAAGAGAGGCAGAGGAAAGAGGAAGAGAGTCAGGAGAGGAGAGGCAGAGGAAAGAGCAAGAGAGTCAGGAGAGGAGAGAGGAAGAGGAAAGAGGAAGAGAGTCAGGAGAGGAGAGAGGAAGAGGAAAGAGGAAGAGAGTCAGGAGAGGAAGAGAGGCAGAGGAAAGAGGAAGAGAGTCAGGAGAGGAGAGGCAGAGGAAAGAGCAAGAGAGTCAGGAGAGGAGAGAGGAAGAGGAAAGAGGAAGAGAGTCAGGAGAGGAGAGAGGCAGAGGAAAGAGGAAGAGAGTCAGGAGAGGAGAGAGGCAGAGGAAAGAGGAAGAGAGTCAGGAGAAGAGAGAGGCAGAGGAAAGAGGAAGAGAGTCAGGAGAGGAAGAGAGTCAGGAGAGGAGAGAGGCAGAGGAAAGAGGAAGAGAGTCAGGAGAAGAGAGAGGCAGAGGAAAGAGGAAGAGAGTCAGGAGAGGAAGAGAGTCAGGAGAGGAAGAGAGGCAGAGGAAAGAGGAAGAGAGTCAGGAGAGGAAGAGAGGCAGAGGAAAGAGGAAGAGAGTCAGGAGAAGAAGAGAGGCAGAGGAAAGAGCAAGAGAGTCAGGAGAGGAGAGAGGAAGAGGAAAGAGGAAGAGAGTCAGGAGAGGAAGAGAGGCAGAGGAAAGAGGAAGAGAGTCAGGAGAGGAGAGGAAGAGGAAAGAGGAAGAGAGTCAGAGGAAGAGGAAGAGAGGAAGAGGAAAGAGAGGAAGAGAGTCAGGAGAGGAAGAGAGGAAGAGGGCAGAGGAAAGAGCAAGAGTCAGGAGAGGAAGAGAGGCAGAGGAAAGAGGAAGAGAGTCAGGAGAAAGAAGAGAGGCAGAGGAAAGAGCAAGAGAGTCAGGAGAGGAGAGAGGAAGAGGAAAGAGGAAGAGAGTCAGGAGAGGAAGAGAGGCAGAGGAAAGAGGAAGAGAGTCAGGAGAGGAGAGGCAGAGGAAAGAGCAAGAGAGTCAGGAGAGGAGAGAGGGAAGAGGAAAGAGAGGAAGAGAGTCAGGAGAGAGGAGAGAGGAGAGGAAAGAGGAAGAGAGTCAGGAGAGGAAGGAGAGGCAGAGGAAAGAGGAAGAGAGTCAGGAGAGGAGAGGCAGAGGAAAGAGGAAGAGAGTCAGGAGAGGAGAGGGAAGAGAGAAGAGGAAGAGGAAAGAGGAAGAGAGTCAGGAGAGAGAGAGAGGCAGAGGAAAGAGGAAGAGAGTCAGGAGAGGAGAGAGGCAGAGGAAAGAGGAAGAGAGTCAGGAGAAGAGAGAGGCAGAGGAAAGAGGAAGAGAGTCAGGAGAGGAAGAGAGAGAGTCAGGAGAGGAAAGAGAGGCAGAGGAAAGAGGAAGAGAGTCAGGAGAGAGAGAGGAAGAGAGGCAGAGGAAAGAGGAAGAGAGTCAGGAGAGGAAGAGAGTCAAGAGGAGAGGAAGAGAGGCAGAGGAAAGGAGGAAGGAAAGAGAGTCAGGAGAGGAAGAGAGGCAGAGGAAAGAGGAAGAGAGTCAGGAGAAGAAGAGAGGCAGAGGAAAGAGCAAGAGAGTCAGGAGAGGAGAGAGGAAGAGGAAAGAGGAAGAGAGTCAGGAGAGGAAGAGAGGCAGAGGAAAGAGGAAGAGAGTCAGGAGAGGAGAGAGGAAGAGGAAAGAGCAAGAGAGTCAGGAGAGGAGAGAGGAAGAGGAAAGAGGAAGAGAGTCAGGAGAGGAGAGAGGAAGAGGAAAGAGGAAGAGAGTCAGGAGAGGAAGAGAGGCAGAGGAAAGAGGAAGAGAGTCAGGAGAAGAAGAGAGGCAGAGGAAAGAGGAAGAGAGTCAGGAGAAGAAGAGAGGCAGAGGAAAGAGGAAGAGAGTCAGGAGAGGAGAGGCAGAGTAAAGAGCAAGAGAGTCAGGAGAGGAGAGAGGCAGAGGAAAGAGGAAGAGAGTCAGGAGAGGAGAGAGGCAGAGGAAAGAGGAAGAGAGTCAGGAGAAGAAGAGAGGCAGAGGAAAGAGGAAGAGAGTCAGGAGAGGAGAGGCAGAGGAAAGAGCAAGAGAGTCAGGAGAGGAGAGAGGCAGAGGAAAGAGGAAGAGAGTCAGGAGAGGAAGAGAGTCAGGAGAGGAGAGAGGAGAGAGGAAGAGAGTCAGGAGAGGAGAGAGGCAGAGGAAAGAGGAAGAGAGTCAGGAGAGGAGAGAGGCAGAGGAAAGAGGAAGAGAGTCAGGAGAGGAGAGAGGCAGAGGAAAGAGGAAGAGAGTCAGGAGAGGAGAGAGGAAGAGAGTCAGGAGAGGAGAGAGGAGAGGCAGAGGAGAGAGGAAGAGAGTCAGGAGAGGAGAGGCAGAGGAAAGAGGAAGAGAGTCAGGAGAGGAGAGAGGAGAGGCAGAGGAAAGAGGAAGAGAGTCAGGAGAGGAGAGAGGAGAGGCAGAGGAAAGAGGAAGAGAGTCAGGAGAGGAGAGGCAGAGGAAAGAGGAAGAGGAAAGAGGAAGAGAGTCAGGAGAGGAGAGAGGAGAGGCAGAGGAAAGAGGAAGAGAGAGAGGAGAGAGGAGAGGCAGAGGAAAGAGGAAAGAGGAAGAGAGTCAGGAGAGGAGAGAGGAGAGGCAGAGGAAAGAGGAAGAGGAAAGAGGAAGAGGAAAGAGGAAGAGAGTCAGGAGAGGAGAGAGGAGAGGCAGAGGAGAGAGGAAGAGAGTCAGGAGAGGAGAGGCAGAGGAGAAGAGAGTCAGAGGAAGAGGAAGGCAGGAAGAGAAGAGAGTCAGGAGAGGAGAGAGGAGAGGCAGAGGAAAGAGGAAGAGAGTCAGGAGAGGAGAGAGGAGAGGCAGAGGAAAGAGGAGGAGAGGAGAGGGAGAGGAGAGAGGAGAGGCAGGAGGGAAGGAGAGGAAGAGAGGAGAGAGAGAGAGAGAGAGGAGAGGCAGAGGAAAGGAGAGAGTCAGGAGTCAGGAGAGGAGAGGAGAGGAAGGGAGAGGGAAGAGAGTCAGGAGAGGAGAGAGGAGAGGCAGAGGAAAGAGGAAGAGAGTCAGGAGAGGAGAGAGGAGAGAGGCAGAGGAAAGAGGAAGAGAGAGGAGAGGAGAGGCAGAGGAAAGAGGAAGAGAGTCAGGAGAGGAGAGGCAGAGGAAAGAGGAAGAGAGAGAGGAGAGAGGCAGAGGAAAGAGGAAGAGAGTCAGGAGAGGAGAGGCAGAGGAAAGAGGAAGAGAGAGAGGAGAGAGGCAGAGGAAAGAGGAAGAGAGAGAGGAGAGAGGCAGAGGAAAGAGGAAGAGAGTCAGGAGAGGAGAGGCAGAGGAAAGAGGAAGAGAGAGAGGAGAGAGGCAGAGGAAAGAGGAAGAGAGTCAGGAGAGGAGAGGCAGAGGAAAGAGGAAGAGGAGAGAGAGGAGAGGAAGGGAGTCAGGAGAGGAGAGAGGCAGAGGAAAGAGAGAAGGAGAGAGAGAGGAGAGAGAGGCAGAGGAGTCAGGCAGAGAGAGGAAGGAAGAGAGTCAGGAAGGCAGAGGAAAGAGGAAGAGAGTCAGGAGAGGGAGAAGAGGCAGAGGAAAGAGGAAGAGAGAGGAGAGGAGAGTCAGGAGGGGAGAGGCAGAGGAAAGAGGAAGAGAGAGAGAGGAGAGAGGCAGAGGAAAGAGGAAGAGAGTCAGGAGAGGAGAGGCAGAGGAAAGGAAGAGGAAGAGAGGAGAGAGGAGAGGCAGAGGAAAGAGGAAGAGAGTCAGGAGAGGAGAGAGGAAGAGAGAGAGGAAGAGGAAGAGGAGAGAGGAGAGAGAGGCAGAGGAAAGAGGAAGAGAGAGAGGAGAGGAAGAGGAAAGGAGAGAGGAAGAGAGTCAGGAGAGGAGAGGGAGAGGCAGAGAAAGGAAAGAGGAAGAGAGAGAGGAGAGGCAGAGGAGAGAGAGAGGAGAGGAAGAGGAGAGAGGAGGAAGAGAGAGTCAGGAGAGAGAGGCAGAGGAGAGGAAGAGAGAGAGAGGAGAGAGAGGCAGAGGAGGAGAGTCAGGAGAGAGGCAGAGGAAAGAGGAAGAGAGAGAGGAGAGAGGAGAGGCAGAGGAGAGAGGAAGAGAGAGAGAGAGGAGAGAGGAGAGGCAGAGAGAGGAAGAGAGAGTCAGGAGAGGAGAGAGGCAGAGGAAAGAGAGGAAGAGAGAGAGGAGAGAGGCAGAGGAAAGAGGAAGAGAGAGAGGAGAGAGGCAGAGGAAAGAGGAAGAGAGAGAGGAGAGAGGCAGAGGAAAGAGGAAGAGAGAGAGGAGAGAGGCAGAGGAAAGAGGAAAGAGGAAGAGAGTCAGGAGAGGAGAGAGGCAGAGGAAAGAGGAAGAGAGAGAGGAGAGAGGCAGAGGAAAGAGGAAGAGAGAGAGGAGAGAGGCAGAGGAAAGAGGAAAGAGGAAGAGAGAGAGAGGAGAGAGGCAGAGGAAAGAGGAAGAGAGAGAGGAGAGAGGCAGAGGAAAGAGGAAAAAGAGAGAGAGAGGAGAGAGGCAGAGGAAAGAGGAAGAGAGAGAGGAGAGAGGCAGAGGAAAGAGGAAAGAGGAAGAGAGAGAGGAGAGAGGCAGAGGAAAGAGGAAAGAGGAAGAGAGTCAGGAGAGAGAGGAGAGAGAAAGCACGTGATAAGTCTTGTGTTATGATTGTTGGCAAAAGTGTCACCATGATACTGTAACAATTGGTAAATATTGTGCAGGTGCATGCTGGGAAACTTTGACCAATAGCTCTTGTTAATCTTGTTGTGTTGGTACTTACGTTGACCAATCCAAAGTAGTGTTCATTAACGGGAAACTGTTCTGGTCCAATCTCCTTCTCCAAAGCGGAGGCATTGGCGCCCTGGAAGAGAAATAAGTATTACATGGATATTGATTTGAGCCATTTAGCAAGCAGACGCTGTGATCCAGGCAGGCCAAGCAGACGCTGTGATCCAGGCAGGCCAAGCAGACGCTGTGATCCAGGCAGGCCAAGCAGACGCTGTGATCCAGGCAGGCCAAGCAGACGCTGTGATCCAGGCAGGCGCTGTGATCCAGGCAGGCCAAGAAGACGCTGTGATCCAGGCAGGCCAAGCAGACGCTGTGATCCAGGCAGACGCTGTGATCCAGGCCGGCCAAGCAGACGCTGTGATCCAGGCAGACGCTGTGATCCAGGCAGGCCAAGAAGACGCTGTGATCCAGGCAGGCCAAGCAGACGCTGTGATCCAGGCAGGCCAAGCAGATGCTGTGATCCAGGCAGGCCAAGCAGACGCTGTGATCCAGGCAGGCCAAGCAGACGCTGTGATCCAGGCAGGCCAAGCAGACGCTGTGATCCAGGCAGGCCAAGCAGACGCTGTGATCCAGGCAGGCCAAGCAGACGCTGTGATCCAGGCAGACGCTGTGATCCAGGCAGGCCAAGCAGACGCTGTGATCCAGGCAGGCGCTGTGATCCAGGCAGGCCAAGAAGACGCTGTGATCCAGGCAGGCCAAGCAGACGCTGTGATCCAGGCAGACGCTGTGATCCAGGCCGGCCAAGCAGACGCTGTGATCCAGGCAGACGCTGTGATCCAGGCAGGCCAAGAAGACGCTGTGATCCAGGCAGGCCAAGCAGACGCTGTGATCCAGGCAGGCCAAGCAGATGCTGTGATCCAGGCAGGCCAAGCAGACGCTGTGATCCAGGCAGGCCAAGCAGACGCTGTGATCCAGGCAGGCCAAGCAGACGCTGTGATCCAGGCAGGCCAAGAAGACGCTGTGATCCAGGCAGGCCAAGCAGACGCTGTGATCCAGGCCGGCCAAGCAGACGCTGTGATCCAGGCCGGCCAAGCAGACGCTGTGATCCAGGCCGGCCAAGCAGACGCTGTGATCCAGGCAGGCCAAGCAGACGCTGTGATCCAGGCAGGCCAAGCAGACGCTATGATCCAGGCCGGCCAAGCAGACGCTGTGATCCAGGCAGGCCAAGCAGACGCTGTGATCCAGGCAGGCCAAGCAGACGCTGTGATCCAGGCAGGCCAAGCAGACGCTGTGATCCAGGCAGGCCAAGAAGACGCTGTGATCCAGGCAGACGCTGTGATCCAGGCAGACGCTGTGATCCAGGCAGGCCAAGCAGACGCTGTGATCCAGGCAGGCCAAGCAGATGCTGTGATCCAGGCAGGCCAAGCAGATGCTGTGATCCAGGCAGGCCAAGAAGACGCTGTGATCCAGGCAGACGCTGTGATCCAGGCAGACGCTGTGATCCAGGCAGGCCAAGCAGACGCTGTGATCCAGGCAGGCCAAGCAGACGCTGTGATCCAGGCAGGCCAAGCAGACGCTGTGATCCAGGCAGGCCAAGAAGACGCTGTGATCCAGGCAGACGCTGTGATCCAGGCAGACGCTGTGATCCAGGCAGGCCAAGCAGATGCTGTGATCCAGGCAGGCCAAGCAGACGCTGTGATCCAGGCAGGCCAAGAAGACGCTGTGATCCAGGCAGACGCTGTGATCCAGGCAGGCCAAGCAGACGCTGTGATCCAGGCAGGCGCTGTGATCCAGGCAGGCCAAGCAGATGCTGTGATCCAGGCCGGCCAAGCAGACGCTGTGATCCAGGCAGGCCAAGCAGACGCTGTGATCCAGGCAGGCCAAGCAGACGCTGTGATCCAGGCAGACGCTGTGATCCAGGCAGGCCAAGCAGACGCTGTGATCCAGGCAGACGCTGTGATCCAGGCCGGCCAAGCAGACGCTGTGATCCAGGCCGGCCAAGCAGACGCTGTGATCCAGGCAGGCCAAGCAGACGCTGTGATCCAGGCAGGCCAAGCAGACGCTGTGATCCAGGCAGACGCTGTGATCCAGGCCGGCCAAGCAGATGCTGTGATCCAGGCAGGCCAAGCAGACGCTGTGATCCAGGCAGACGCTGTGATCCAGGCCGGCTGTGATCAAGGCAGACGCTGTGATCCAGGCAGAGACGCTGTGATCCAGGCAGGCCAAGCAGACGCTGTGATCCAGGCAGACGCTGTGATCCAGGCAGGCCAAGAAGACGCTGTGATCCAGGCAGGCCAAGCAGACGCTGTGATCCAGGCAGGCCAAGCAGATGCTGTGATCCAGGCAGGCCAAGCAGACGCTGTGATCCAGGCAGGCCAAGCAGACGCTGTGATCCAGGCAGGCCAAGCAGACGCTGTGATCCAGGCAGGCCAAGAAGACGCTGTGATCCAGGCAGGCCAAGCAGACGCTGTGATCCAGGCCGGCCAAGCAGACGCTGTGATCCAGGCCGGCCAAGCAGACGCTGTGATCCAGGCCGGCCAAGCAGACGCTGTGATCCAGGCAGGCCAAGCAGACGCTGTGATCCAGGCCGGCCAAGCAGACGCTGTGATCCAGGCCGGCCAAGCAGACGCTGTGATCCAGGCAGGCCAAGAAGACGCTGTGATCCAGGCAGACGCTGTGATCCAGGCAGACGCTGTGATCCAGGCAGGCCAAGCAGACGCTGTGATCCAGGCAGGCCAAGCAGATGCTGTGATCCAGGCAGGCCAAGCAGATGCTGTGATCCAGGCAGGCCAAGAAGACGCTGTGATCCAGGCAGACGCTGTGATCCAGGCAGACGCTGTGATCCAGGCAGGCCAAGCAGACGCTGTGATCCAGGCAGGCCAAGCAGACGCTGTGATCCAGGCAGGCCAAGCAGACGCTGTGATCCAGGCAGGCCAAGAAGACGCTGTGATCCAGGCAGACGCTGTGATCCAGGCAGACGCTGTGATCCAGGCAGGCCAAGCAGATGCTGTGATCCAGGCAGGCCAAGCAGACGCTGTGATCCAGGCAGGCCAAGAAGACGCTGTGATCCAGGCAGACGCTGTGATCCAGGCAGGCCAAGCAGACGCTGTGATCCAGGCAGGCGCTGTGATCCAGGCAGGCCAAGCAGATGCTGTGATCCAGGCCGGCCAAGCAGACGCTGTGATCCAGGCAGGCCAAGCAGACGCTGTGATCCAGGCAGGCCAAGCAGACGCTGTGATCCAGGCAGACGCTGTGATCCAGGCAGGCCAAGCAGACGCTGTGATCCAGGCAGACGCTGTGATCCAGGCCGGCCAAGCAGACGCTGTGATCCAGGCCGGCCAAGCAGACGCTGTGATCCAGGCAGGCCAAGCAGACGCTGTGATCCAGGCAGGCCAAGCAGACGCTGTGATCCAGGCAGACGCTGTGATCCAGGCCGGCCAAGCAGATGCTGTGATCCAGGCAGGCCAAGCAGACGCTGTGATCCAGGCAGACGCTGTGATCCAGGCCGGCCAAGCAGACGCTGTGATCCAGGCAGACGCTGTGATCCAGGCAGGCCAAGCAGACGCTGTGATCCAGGCAGACGCTGTGATCCAGGCAGGCCAAGAAGACGCTGTGATCCAGGCAGGCCAAGCAGACGCTGTGATCCAGGCAGGCCAAGCAGATGCTGTGATCCAGGCAGGCCAAGCAGACGCTGTGATCCAGGCAGGCCAAGCAGACGCTGTGATCCAGGCAGGCCAAGCAGACGCTGTGATCCAGGCAGGCCAAGAAGACGCTGTGATCCAGGCAGGCCAAGCAGACGCTGTGATCCAGGCCGGCCAAGCAGACGCTGTGATCCAGGCCGGCCAAGCAGACGCTGTGATCCAGGCCGGCCAAGCAGACGCTGTGATCCAGGCAGGCCAAGCAGACGCTGTGATCCAGGCCGGCCAAGCAGGCTGTGATCCAGGCCGGCCAAGCAGACGCTGTGATCCAGGCAGGCCAAGAAGACGCTGTGATCCAGGCAGACGCTGTGATCCAGGCAGACGCTGTGATCCAGGCAGGCCAAGCAGACGCTGTGATCCAGGCAGGCCAAGCAGATGCTGTGATCCAGGCAGGCCAAGCAGATGCTGTGATCCAGGCAGGCCAAGAAGACGCTGTGATCCAGGCAGACGCTGTGATCCAGGCAGACGCTGTGATCCAGGCAGGCCAAGCAGACGCTGTGATCCAGGCAGGCCAAGCAGACGCTGTGATCCAGGCAGGCCAAGCAGACGCTGTGATCCAGGCAGGCCAAGAAGACGCTGTGATCCAGGCAGACGCTGTGATCCAGGCAGACGCTGTGATCCAGGCAGGCCAAGCAGATGCTGTGATCCAGGCAGGCCAAGCAGACGCTGTGATCCAGGCAGGCCAAGAAGACGCTGTGATCCAGGCAGACGCTGTGATCCAGGCAGGCCAAGCAGACGCTGTGATCCAGGCAGGCGCTGTGATCCAGGCAGGCCAAGCAGATGCTGTGATCCAGGCCGGCCAAGCAGACGCTGTGATCCAGGCAGGCCAAGCAGACGCTGTGATCCAGGCAGGCCAAGCAGACGCTGTGATCCAGGCAGACGCTGTGATCCAGGCAGGCCAAGCAGACGCTGTGATCCAGGCAGACGCTGTGATCCAGGCCGGCCAAGCAGACGCTGTGATCCAGGCCGGCCAAGCAGACGCTGTGATCCAGGCCGGCCAAGCAGACGCTGTGATCCAGGCAGGCCTAGCAGACGCTGTGATCCAGGCAGGCCTAGCAGACGCTGTGATCCAGGCAGGCCAAGCAGACGCTGTGATCCAGGCCGGCCAAGCAGACGCTGTGATCCAGGCCGGCCAAGCAGACACTGTGATCCAGGCAGGCCAAGCAGACGCTGTGATCCAGGCAGGCCAAGCAGACGCTGTGATCCAGGCAGGCCAAGCAGACACTGTGATCCAGGCCGGCCAAGCAGACACTGTGATCCAGGCCGTATTCTAGGCAGGCCAAGCATCCCAAAATCCACACAAACTGTATAGCATTCATGGAATCTTTACAAGCATTATAGGCTATTAATTATGCATATTGTGACAACAGGTGAATCTAACTAGGCTATCTGACCCCTGAGTATGGCACATCTAAGAAGTTAGTATGCTTGGATTGAACATAGTATGCTAGTGTACTTATTGGGGCGTAGCCTAGGTACATCCTCTTCGGCCAGTGCTACAAACAGCTCAAGTGTATCCCGGCCCCATTTGACCCCCTAAGTTATCTTTGCGATGTGCAACAATATTTCACAACAATTATGTAATGCTTTTACAGGGTATGAAGTGCACCATCTGCCTGGGCCTCCACTAGTACAGTATCACGTTGGGTCAGAAGGTGTGGTCCCATAGAGAGATAGATGGACTACTAGATTGTGACAGCATTCTGATGTCATAATGGAACAGATATCTATCCCAGTGGTTGGTTCCTCTAGTACTTATTGATCATTGCACATGTACCATGCATGCATTAGCATGCTCTAGAGTCTATGGCATCATCATACAACAGCTGATTGAATGACTAAATCATCGGGGTCTGTCTGTCTGTGATGATTCCATATGATACAACAGATGTAGAAGATGCAGAGACAGACGGACGACAGGCCACACACACACACACACACACACACACACACACACACACACACACACACACACACACACACACACACACACTAGCTAACCCCCTCAGCGCACACTCTAAATAAAAAAATTAAAAAGGCTGTGTGGGAGAATTCTCCCTGATATCCTTCATTCCTCTCAGCCAAATTACAGTTCTGACTTAATCGGTCCCCTGATAATGCACTTCTTTGCCAGTGACATGGGAGTCGATGTAAATAAACAAACAGTCACTTGTTTGTCAAATGTGGGAAGCTCTGACAATGTGATAAAAAAAAAACAGAGGGTGGCACTCTGGTGTCTCGTTGCCTGGCAACTGATGTTTAGACAGAGAGACGGGAGGAAACTGGTTGAGTCTCCAGGTATTCTAGAAAGATACAGCCAACCAGCATTCCACCATTCCATAGAATCGAGCTGATAGCTACGTAAACCAATGAAACTCAAGTTAACAAGCATTGAGGGGACTCGCTTTTCTGGCCCTGAATACACCTATGGGAGGAGTTTGCACAGGGTCAAAAGTGATTACATTGGTTTTGGAACCAGGCTGCCTCCCAGGCGTGAGCCAGCTGCCCCGTTCTGGCCCGACAGCGAAGTTGGCACAAAACCAACGTGACCTAGCCTAGGCTATATTAATCACGTGGAGTAATTAGGATTCAGTGTTCACACGCAAAAATGCTTCATCTGCCTTCCCAATAAAAACTGAGTAAAAATATAAAAAGGCAACATGAAAAGTGTTTCATGGGCTGAAATAAAAGATCCCATAAATGTTCCATACGCTCAAAAAGCTTCTCAAATTGTGCACAAATTTGTTTACATCCTTGTTAGTGAGTATTTCTCCTTTGCCAAAATAACTGTGGATTTGCACAACCGAAGGGTTATTGCACAAACGGTCAGAAAACGTCTCAGGGAAGCTCATCGTCCTCACCAGGGTCTTCACCTGACTGCAGTTCTGCGTCGTAACCGTCTTCAGTGGGCAAATGCTCACCTTCGATGGAGCACGCTGTAGAAGTGTGCTCTTTGCGGATGAATCCCGGTTTTAACTGTACTGGGCAGATAGCGTGTATGGTGTTGTGTGGGCGAGTGGTTTTCTTATGTCAACGTTATGAACAGAGTGACGCGTGGTGGTGCTGGGGTTATGGTATAAGCTATGGACAACAAACACAATTGCATTTTCTCGACAGCAATTTGAATGTACAGAGATACCGTAAGGAGATCCTGAGGCCCTTAGCGGTGCCCTTAATTCCCCGCCATCACCTCACTTTTCAGCATGATAATGCACGGCCCCATGTCGCAAAGATCTGTACACAATTCCTAGAAACTGAAAATGTCTCAGTTCTTCCATAGCCTGCATACTCACCAGACATGTCACCCATTGAGCATGTTTGGGATGCTCTGGATGTATGTGTACGACAGCGTGTTCCAGTTCCCGCCACACTCCAGAAACTTCGCACAGCCATTGAGGAGGAGTGGGACAACATTCCAAAATCAACAGCCTGATCAACTCTATGTGAAGGAGATGTTTCGCGCTGCATGAGGCAAATGGTGGTGACACGAGATACTGACTGGTTCTGATCCACACCCCTACATAAAAAAAAAGGTATCTGTGACCAACCGTGACCTCCAACTGCTCTTAAATGCTAGTAAAACGAAATGCATGCTCTTCAACCGATCGCTGCCCGCACCCGCCCGCCCGACTAGCATCACCACTCTGGACAGTTCCGACATAGAATATGTGGACAACTATACATACCTAGGTGTCTGGCTAGACTGTAAACTCTCCTTCCAGACTCACATTAAGCATCTCCAATCCAAAGTTAAATCTAGAATTGGCTTCCTATTTTGCAACAAAGCATCCTTCACTCATGCTGCCAAACATACCCTCGTAAAACTGACTATCCTACCGATCCTCGACTTTGGCGATGTCATTTACAAAATAGCCTCCAACACTCTACTAGCAAATTGGATGCAGTCTATCACAGTGCCATCTGTTTTGTCACCAAAGCCCCATACACTACCCACCACTGTGACCTGTATTATCTCGTTGGCTGGTCCTTGGTAAATATTCGTCGCCAAACCCACTGGCTTAAGGTCATCTAAGTCTTTGCTAGGTAAAGCGTCGCCTTATCTCAGCTCACTGGTCACTGTAGCAACACCCACCAGTAGCACGCGCTCCAGCAGGTATATCTCACTGGTCATCCCCAAAGCCAACACCTCCTTTGGCTGCCTTTCCTCTTACAGTTCTCTGCTGCCAATGACTGAAACGAATTGCAAAAATCACTGAAGTTGGAGACATATCTCCCTCACTAACATTAAGCATCAGCTGTCAGAGCAGCTTACCGATCGCTGCAGCTGTACAAAGCCCATCTGTAAATAGCCCATCCAACCAACTACCTCATCCCCATGTTTTTGTTTTTCTGCTCTTTTGCACACCAGTATTTCTACTTGCACATCTCTCCAGTGTTAATTGCTAAATTGTCATTACTTCACCACAATTGGCCTATTTATTGCCGAACCTCCCTACTTCATTTGCACATCGTATACAGATGTTTCTATTGTGTTATTGAATGTACGTTTGTTTATTCCATGTGTAACTCTGTGTTGTTGTCGTCGCACTGCTTTGCTTTATCTTGGCCAGGTCGCAGTTGTAAATGAGAACTTGTTTTCAACTGGCCTACCTGGTTAAATAAATAAATGTCTTTATTCCCAGTCATGTGACATCCATAAATTATGGCCCAATAAATGTATTTCAGTGGACTTATTTCCTTATATGAACTGTAACTCTTCGAAATTGTTGCATGTTGCTTTAATTTTTGATCAGTGTTTGAAAATTCGAACACATTTGATGGAATATTGATTTAGCATGTTTCTGAATGATGTACCATGCTGCATTGTTGACAACATGACCCAGCAGGGCAGATTACAGTTCTATTTGAGATGGACGCTCCTCCCTCATCGCTTCTGGCCGTTCACGTCACGGGCCATGTATCCCAATGCACCGCCCGCTCAGGTTGATATAAGAGACAATTTATACTTGATCTGTGAGGTGGTCGGAGCAGCCATATGGATGGTGTGACGCAATTCCGAAGCCTCCAGAGGCACACAGATGCCAATTTGAGCGCTGTACCGCATCGCATTGCGCCTCTAAAAAAAATTGTGCAACCATGGGGAGGGCTCAGTATAGTTCCACATTGACGTGACAAGCTGACTGGTTGGCCGTAGATGGGGGCGGGAGGTCCTGTATAAAACACAAACTCACTTCCATGTCAACTTCCTTCACAACACCTCTGAGAAGAGCAAGAAACATGAACGCCCTAATCACAGTAAATACTGCACAGCCAATGCCAGATAAAGGCGCAGCGCCTTCAACTCCCTCTGACCTCTGCAACGTTGCATTGCTGCCTTTTCATAGCTAACTTGTTGAACTCAGCTAACGTTAGTTAACTAGCTATGTTACTAAAATCTTGTTAACTAGCCAGAGGAATGTTGTTGGCAAGCATATGTCCAGTAGTAGCTAGCCGGCCATCTACAATTTAGTTAGTTGAAGTTGAAAGGTTGAGCAATATGATTTCACTAACGTTACTAGTAGCTAACTAGGTTATAGACGATTTGATCAAATAAAAACGCCTACGACGACTGAGAAAGCTACGTAGTTCGCCAAGTAACTGTCAAGACAACTTTGTATTATTGTTAAGTAGCTAGCGTCATCTCGTGGCTAGGCTATTTGCGAGCTAACGTTAGCTAGCTTGTTAGCTTAACTAGATACTTGTTCATCCAGCTTCACTTCAAAACAAGTCCGTGTCGTCTAGTGATCCTAAATAAAACTGGTTATTCTATCGGTGGAGATACTTTGCCCTCTTGAAATTCAACAACTCTAAATGTATCAATTGCAGCCAACTATCTATTAAAATGTTTGTTTCTCTCTAAGAGCTCTAGCTAGGTACGTTAGCTGGCTGGATAACGAGACAACTTTCTGGAAAACCTCAGTCATGTCCTGTTAGCATTCGCCAATTAGCTAGCTGCAAGGGGAACATCATCGCATAGGAAGCAACGGATTGTAAAAAAACTGAAAAAATACCGTACCATCGTACAAATCGAGGCGATCTTTCGGACTGTCATCAGTATTTCCATCCGTCTTTTTCCATAGTATTGGACCGAAACCCAATGTTAAAACGTTGACAGCCGCTACGGCTGTGGGAGTTCCGGGGAGACCGTCCAGTTTGAGGATGAGGGAGTGTCTGGTTGGTGCACCGCTCCGCACCGCACCGCGCGCCGCGCACCGCACCGCTCCCCAGACCTACACCGTTCGCTCATAGGCCAGTTTCTGCGCTCAGCAATTAGGAGGCGAGAACGAGGCTCGCAGATTAAAGTGGATGGATTATAATTGACCGGTCGTCGGGCAAATAATACATTACAGCAAAACTAAATTGTAGTCTAGCCTACCACTGCATGGTCACAAAGAACAGAGGCAAACCGTCAAAAATATGTGGAAATGGTTTTAACTAAATGACTCTGTAGGCCTATTTCTTAAAATAGTTTGTGTTTAGCCTTCAATTCCAACAATTGATTCAGTTTACTCATTGAATCCTATTTGACGGTCTTGAAATGTAGGCTAATAATTTGGGGAAAAGACCCCCCAAAATTATATCATATGAACCATTATGCTTGCCTATCCTAAACCGATAAAATGGCCAGATGCTAACAGGTCAGCGATTTGTAGGGGTTGTGCTGTCAGCAAATCTGCTAGGCTACTCATTCACGCCCCGTTCTCGCTCATCCCACTCCGGTTTGTCTGACTCTTCTCTCTCTTGACTAACAATTGCTCGGGAAGTGGCGGGATTGACTTGTCTGCCCCTCATGGTTTATATGACAGTTCGGTGCTCTGTCTCTATTTATCCTATGTGAAATAACGGTTCCAAGGATACAATCTACTATCGGATAGCCTAACCGTCTAGGATCGGGCGCCAAAAGAAACTTGATTTGGTCCATTTGCTTGGGCACTCAATGCAAGGGATCTTCAAACGGTATGCATGATTGTTTCGAAGTAGCAGTCAGAGGAGACGATTATAATTTCTGTTCTTATCGAGATCGGGTGTATCGAGAGACAGTGGAATATTTTAGCAGTTGGGGGGGGGGGACGAGGAGAAAGAGGAACGGCATTCGCAGACTGGACTCACAAGGGGCTTCTAAATGCGTCTTCTTGTCGACCCACCGAGAACAATGAATAGTGGTTCTAGCAACTTTCTGCTAGTTCCAATACCGGAGTATCCCGTTCTCGACTGCGTGCCCAACAAAAACGTTAAGATTGTGGTTTTGGGAGCGAGCAACGTCGGGAAAACAGGTAGGGAACATGGCTAATAACTTTTTGTGTAGTGCGCTAAACGAGAATCAATGTGAAAGTGTGTGTGTACATACATTTCGTTTATCAATTTTAGACCTTTAAGTAATTTTCCTATGCGAATAGAGAATGAAGGCTAGAATGAAAATAATGAATTTGCATTAGTTTGTCAAACGGATTGGCTACAAATCCAATTATGCAGACTATCAATGTCGATTTGTAAACAAGTTGTACCTATTCATATTTCCACCTAACACTTCGACCAGGGGTGTGAAACTCATTCCATGGAGGGCCTGTTGTCTGCGGGTTTTTCTTTTTTCATTTCAATTAAACACTAGACAACCAGGTGAGGGGAGTTCTTTAGAAATTAGTGACCTTAATTCATCAATCAAGCACAAGGGAGGAGCAAAAACCCGCGGACACTGCCCTCCATGGAATGAGTTTGACACATGTGACTTAGATATTGTATTAGGCTATGTCTGTACTCTGTAGGATTGGCCTCTAGGCTACACACTGTCTGGTGTGCCAGGTTGGACAGCTAGTGGTAAACAGTGTCGCCAGGGATTTCCTATATAGTGCACTACAATTCACCAGGGCCCATAGTGCACTACTTTTAACTAAACCCCTACGTAAGGCAATAGGGTCAAATTTGTATCTGGATGCAGACAGACTGATGGGAAGCTCGTCTCTACCACCTAAAGAGCCATGTCAACAATGAAAGATATGTAGCCTGCAGTATTATTCTCAAGGTGTTACTCAATGGAGACTATTCATCTCGTTGTTTCATTCACAGCTTTGATCGTCAGGTTTCTGACCAAGAGGTTCATTGGGGACTATGAGGCAAACACAGGTAGGATTTGTATCATTCTCACAGTGCACACTCATATAATATCTGTCATTTCACGTTGTAAAAACGTAGCCACGCACTAGTTTACTATAGCCTCCTGTGTTTAAAAACAATCAGTCAGTACAAGGCATCCTAATGTGTTGCGTCATCATTCATTTGTTGCATGTCTACCCATCATGCGTGGTGCTAATCTCTGTTTTCCAGGGGCCCTTTACTCCAGAAAGATCAATCTAGATGGAGAACAGGTCTCACTACAGGTTCAGGACACACCCTGTGTCTCTCTACAGGTTGGTCTCTCTAAACACACAATGATGTGTCCCAAAATGGTACCCGATTCTCTATTACAGTGCACTACTTTTCACCAGATCCTTATGTGCACTGGTCAGAAGAAGTGCACTACATTGCGATTTAGGGTGTCATTTGGAACACCCCAGTGTCTCTCTAGTCTAAAGGGAACTGCTGCTCCTCGCTACAGCCTAGGGGTCTATCTAACCAGACGTGGGGTCAAATACTTTAAATGACATGCCAAGTGTCCCTTGAGATAGAGGTCTTCTAACCTCTTTCTGGATGTCATCAAACAGACCGCACTTTGACTATTCCATTGTATTGGTTCAATTGTAAAAAGTATTTGACATACAGTAGCCTGTGTGTGTATTTGACCCAGATCTGGATATAACAAGTGGAAACATCTCCTCACTTAGCATTCTTCATTATCAGTAAGAATATATCATGTTACAGTAGACCAGGGCCCCTATAAAGCCTCTGAATATAGTGCTGATCTAGGATCAGTTACGCCCTTTTAGATCACAATGAATGAGATTATATGGGCAGGTTACGACCTGATCAGCACTCCTATTTTGAGACCCTTTGTGGACATGAACCTACATCCAGTATCAGGGCATATCCCAGTCATTTCTCTCTACTCTCTGTAGTGATTGTGATGAGTTCAGTGACTCCCTGAGGGAGTCTCACATTCATTCATCAAACTCACTTTGAAAACTAACCACCTGTTCAAAGGCCTGGTTTTGTAAACAAAACTACAATCTGAGGTAAGGAGGGCGTTCTGTCTGTGTTCTGTCTGTGTTCTCTATAATCTCAGAGTAACAACCACACGCAGGCTTCTCATAATAACACTAATAAATAGTGTCTACATCAGTCTGTACCAGTGGGTTTTGAGTATTAGAGACAGACAGATGTGGCATGCTCTATCCCCCCAGGATGATGCAGAGGGGCTATATTGTCAGGAGCAGATCAACAGGTCTATCTACTGGGCGGATGGATACGTCCTGGTGTTCTCCATCACCGACCACAGCAGTTATAGAACCATACAGCCTCTCTACCAGCACGTCAGACGCATCCACCCTGCAGGGAACATACCTGTCATTCTGGTGGGTTTGACTGTTATATTACGAGAGCTTGATGTTTTTATAATTATTTCAGTCTCCAGGTATGTCCTTCTCTGACTGGTGTCTAAATAGATAACCTTTTATTTTATCAGGAAGTATTTCTGGATGTCGCCTTAACATTTCTCTAATCCTTCTCTCCTCTCCTCCCAGGTGGGCAACAAGAGCGACCTCCTCCGTGCCCGCCAGGTGCCGGCTGACGAGGGCGAGACATTGGCAGCCTCTCTGGGTGGGCCGTACTTTGAGGCGTCTGCCAGGGAGAACCACGAGGGGGTCCACGCCGCCTTCCTGCACCTCTGTGGCGAGGTGAGCCGGGCGCTGGGCGGGGGTAACGGGGAGAAAAGGAGAGGGGGGCTGCACCTGGCCCGGCCCAAGTCCCCCAACATGCAGGAGCTGAAGAGGAGGTTTCGACAGGTGCTGTCCTCTAAGGGAAAGTCTTCTACTAACACCTTGTGATGACAATGGGTGGAAAAAATGCTTATTTTTTTTGGTTCTGGTTCTGGAATTGGAATTCTGGATTGAGCCCAGTTGACTCTCCTGTGATGTCGTTGTATGATAATGAATGGAACACTTTTTTTCAAATGGAGCATTTCGTTGGAACAGTGAGAAGAGGGAAACAACGGATATTGTATTTCTTTGGATTGGAATGGAACATTAAGATAAAGAGGTTCCCCTTGTGGAAGGAATGGCAAAGAGACAGCAAGGCCCAATACTACCAACAGAACAGTGTGCTATGAGGCTTGTGACATCACATACCATTCTGACAATCTGACCAATGGTGACAGAGGAGCCTGAAATACTGACTTTGACTGACAGGCCTAACGGACCAATCATAGGCTACTCTGAGATCTGCTATTCGATCTGAGCTGTCACACACTAGCCTACTCTTCTTGCTTCTGATACATTTGTATTGAATGAATGTCATCTGAAAATGTACTGTACCCAGAAGCAAAACAAACCGATGGGTTGCACCCTATTCCCAATTTAGTGCACTACTTTCATCCAGGGCCTAAGTAGTGCACTATGTAGGGAATTGGGTGCGTTTGAGAAGCAACTAATATATTTTCAATATGAAAAACGTGGATAGGTCATGGTTAATCAAATGTTTATTTAGCAATTACATGTCCTTTGACATTTTAAATATGATCTGTTTTTTAGCAGACTCTTTTATCCAAAGAGACTTACAGTCATGCATACATACATTTTTACCTATGGGTGGTCCCGGGAATTGAACCCACAACCCTGGCATTACAAGCGCCATGCTCTACCTGCTGGGCTACAGAGGACCATCCTGGTCTGTACTTACCTGAACAAACCTTAATCCCTCTGAACAGTCTCTAACCACAGATCTAGGATCAGTTTACCCTACCATTAGCACTAGCATGAACATAGATCAGAGCTTATAGGGGGAACTTCAGCCAAACTACTGTCAGGCCTAGGGTTACTGCTTGCAAATGTCTGCTAACTTTTCCTACATGTCTGGGTTTACCAGAAATCCCGGTTGGAAGTTTCCTGGAATCAGGAGGGAATAAGCAGGATTTCTGGAAAACCGGGGGTATTTGGTGGGGAAAGTTACTGTAATTTTGCCACCCTAGTCAGGACCCTTTAGAGCAACATGTACACAGGCTCCATTTTGGACAGATATATATTTTTAATAAGAAGTCAGAGAGGAAGGAGACATGGGCTTGTGTTCCAAATGGCACCCTATTTCCTATATAGTGCACTACCCACAGGGCTCTGGTCAAATGTAGTGCACTATATCGGGAGCCATTTGGGACTGACCCATTGGAGAGACATGTCAAATCGGAGTTCTCATGACCTTTCACCTCTCTGCTGTGTCAGCGTTTTGTGGAACACACCAGAGGTTAGGGAGCGCCCAGTTCCCCCAGACTCGCACGGATACACACAAGAACGCCTGGGGCACAGGGTTAGGGTTACTGGGGCACAGTGTTCCGATAACGACACATTCCTCAGCATCTGGAACTGGTTTCTGTGAATCTGGTCGTTGCCCCCAACCACCTCCATAGAGAGACAAACACCACAAACTTTTAACCTCTGGCCTTTGACCTATAAAATTAATCAGTCTCATTGTGTGCCAGTAGAAGGATTAATTTCACTATAGTGGCTGAGTATCGCTTTGCTGGGTCATGTTCATTAGGGACAAAATGGACTTAAACAAGGAGGGACTACCTGGACTTGTTCTATATGAAACACTTTTATTTTTTTCTCTGCAAAGTGTTCTAAGCCGTTTTGCTGTGATTGCTCTATTTAACACGACCAAGAGGTTTGAGATGTAGTTTATAAATGCTAATAAAGAAATTTGAACTTGTTTGACGTCAAAAATGAGAGAGAAGTAATTGACCTCATTCTTCAACCATTTTAATTTCCTTCTCTTCCTGTCTCTCAGCAACACACACACACACACACACACACAGCCATTATAAAGACCCTCTTCCGGTATGCCCCTGGCACCGGAGCCCTCATTCCAGCTATCCTCCCAGAGCCAACAGTCAGCCCCCACTGTAATACCACAGCGTGACTTACCAACCAATAATGACACCAATGTTACAAATAGTAACAGAAACACTTAATATTTAAGCTTTTATCCCAAATGACACAATATTCCATATATAGTGCACTACTATGGGCCCAGGTGGTCAAAAGTAACACACTATATCCAGAATAGTGCACTACTTTGAACAGAGCCTATGTAGGAAATAGGATGCCATTTGGGATGCATACTTACCATTATTTCCCTCCAAGTGTGTCTGAATACCTACCAGATGAGCCAGACAGTAGCAACATGGCCCTGCCCACCATAGAAGAAGAGCTATGACAGTAGAAACATGACCCGACCCACCATAGAAGAAGAGCTCTGACAGTAGCAACATGACCCGGCCCACCATAGAAAAAGAGCTCTGACAGTAGCAACATGGCCCGGCCCACCATAGAAAAAGAGCTCTGACAGTAGCAACATGGCCCTGCCCACCATAGAAGAAGAGCTTTGACAGTAGCAACATGGCCCTGCCCACCATAGAAGAAGAGCTCTGACAGTAGCAACATGGCCCTGCCCACCATAGAAGAAGAGCTCTGACAGTAGCAACATGGCCCTGCCCACCATAGAAGAAGAGCTTTGACAGTAGCAACATGGCCCTGCCCACCATAGAAGAAGAGCTCTGACAGTAGCAACATGGCCCTGCCCACCATAGAAGAAGAGCTCTGACAGTAGCAACATGGCCCTGCCCACCATAGAAGAAGAGCTTTGACAGTAGCAACATGACCCGACCCACCACAGAAGAAGAGCTCTGAACACAGCTCTCTTGCATTCTCATTATTTTATCTCAGAGTATCTTCCTGAGGGCTCACACAGCACAGAGGGCCAAATCTGTCATGGATATCACTGTCTGACGGTGAGGACGAACTGTTCCTCTATTATTAGTTGGCCTTGACCCACAGTGGATCACACACACACACACACACACACACACACACACAAGATAAGGAATGAATGGGAATCTGTGAAAGCCTCTGGTTACCAGTTCCCACATTAGCAGAAACACACTTGCCTGTCTTGCATGCATAAATACACACAGATGGTTCACAAGAACACACACACACACACACACACACATCCCGAAGGCTCAGTATTGAATGATGAATATAAACCCTCCTTCTTCCCCTTTTCTTTCACTTACACACATAGACACGCACAATCCTGTCTGTCTGCCTCGCTCCCTCTCTGAGCTCCAATCTACCTGGGAAGTTGAATAGCTTCCATATGCTGTTTTACTAGGTCCACGGGAGGAATCATTCTGGTGTGTGTATGAGTTTGTGGAGATTGCCACATTTGGGAATTTTTCCACGTCAACTCTATCCCTTCCTTGTTTTTCAAGGTGTGTGTGTGTGTGTGTGTGTGTGTGTGTGTGTGTGTGTGTGTGTGTGTGTGTGTGTGTGTGTGTGTGTGTACGTGTGTGTGTGTGTGTGTGTGTGTGTGTGTGTGTGTGTGTGTGTGTGTGTGTGTGTGTGTGTGTGTGTGTGTGTGTGTCTGTGTCTGTGTCTGTGTCTGTGTGTGTGTGTGTGTGTGTGTGTGTGTGTGTGTGTGTGAGAGAATGTAACAGTCTCTGACATGGCCTGATGATGGATACAGTCTTGTTTGTTGTTGGATTCCTCTTGGGAGTGGAACTGGTGCTGTCGCCTTGGGCCTCATCTGGGAGGCTTGGTTGCAATAGTACCAAAAAGAAAAGATTACTGAAATGGTACAACAATAAGCTACATTTTGCCAACTGACTAAAATATTCAATAAAGGGCTATTTATTTCAAAACATAACACAAAAAAAGCTATTAATCATTTTCTGTCAAGCATCTCAAAGAGGGTGTGTCCATGTGTGTGATAACGACCTTCACCTTCCCTATACCGCAATAAGCAGTTATTGACGATCTCCTCTATCATCTTCCACCAGACAACTCTCTCCTGTCCCTCACCACCATTGTTGACAACATAGCCAATGAGATCACTCCCTTTGACAGATTAACCAATGAGATCATTCTCCTTGACAGATCAAATTGATAACTTCCTGTCTTCTGATAATGGGCCTCGCCCTCGCTTGGGGCAGAATCTGCCCGACAGATCCAGGATCAGTTTACCCTCTGAATCTTACCATCAGAGGGAGAGCTTCCAACTTCCTCCTTCTCCTCTTGACCTGTAAACTAGCATCTCTAGTATGTCTCTATCACTGTGAAAGCAGGATAGTTGTGAGAGCTCTTCAGTAAAATGTGATGAATATGGGAAGTCTCATTATGAGAGGGATTAGAACATGGAATGTGTTCTAAAGGAACGTGTTGCTGTACATGGAACAGCTGTTGGTCTCGTTAGTGTGTGTGTGTGTGTGTGTGTGTGTGTGTGTGTGTGTGTGTGTGTGTGTGTGTGTGTGTGTGTGTGTGTGTGTGTGTGTGTGTGTCTATGTGTGTGTGTGCGTGTGTGTGTGCGTGCGTGTGTGTGTGCGTGTGTGTGAGTGTGTTAGAGAGGGCGAGGTTGTCAGCGCCTCTCGTTATCAGATTAGGCAGGATGTGGTGGTTTGGAGACCGGGAGAACACTCAACCAGACAATAACCTCCTGGGATGAGTTGAGGGGGTGGATGAGAAGGACAAAGAGAGAGAAAGAGAGAGAGAAATAGAGTGAGGAGAGGAGAGGGAGAGAGAGAGAGGTGAGAGAGAGAGAGGGAGATAGAGAAATAGAGTGAGGAGAGGAGAGGGAGAGAGAGAGAGGAGAGAGAGAGAGAGAGAGATAGAGAGAGGGAAAGAGAGAGAGGGGGCAAGGGAGAAAGAGAATAACCTCCTGGGATGAGAGAATCTGGGATGAGGGGGGAGGGGATGGAGAGCAGGAAATACAGACATTTTCATCCTACAAGAAACATGGTATAGAGGAGATGGACCCACTGGTTGCCCTCTAGGTTACAGAGAGCTGGTAATCCCATCCACCAAACTACCAGGTGTGAAACAGGGAAGGGACTCAGGGGGTATGCTAATTTTATACAGAGCAGACCTAACTCACTTTACTAAATTAATCAAAACAGGAACAATTTACATTTGGCTAGAAATTCAAAAGGAAATGATCTCAACAGAGAAAAATGTCCTCATCTGTGATACCTATATCCCCCCACTAGAATCCCCATACTTTAATGAAGACAGCTTCTCCATCCGAGAGGGGGAAATCGATCATTTCCAGGCCCAGTGACATGTACTAGTCTGTGGCAACCTCAACGCCAGAACTGCACAAGAACCTGACACCCTCAGCAAACTGGGACAAACAGCTATCAGGAGGTGACAGCATTCCCTCCCCCATTTGACCCCCTTAGACACAACTACAACAACATAACAAAAAAAATGGTTCACAACTCCTGCAGCTCTTTCACACGCTGGGTATGTACATAGTCAACGGTAGGCTTCGAGGGGACTGCTATGGTAGGTACACCTACAGCTCATCTCTTTTGCAGTAGTACTGTAGACTACTTTATCACTGACCTCAACCCTGAGTCTCTCCGAGCGTTCACAGTCAGCCCACTGACACCCCTGTCCGATCACAGCAAAATCACAGTCTACTTGAACAGAGAAATACTCAATCATGAGGCATCAAAGCCAAAGGAACTGAATAATATTAAGAAATGCTCTAGGTGGTAGGAAAATAGGGTGGAAATATACCAAAAAACATTTAGGCAACAACAAATTCAATCCCTTTTAGACAACTTCCTGAATAAAATGTAATAGTGAAGGTGTAAACTTGGAAGTAGAAAACCTAAACAGTACATTTGACCTCTCAACTTCCCTATCAAATCTAAACATTTCAAACAGAAAACTAAAGAAAATTAACAACAATGTTTGATGAAGAATGCAAAAAAACCTAAGAAAGACATTGAGAAACCTGTCCAACTAAAAACATGGAGACCCAGAAAACCTGAATCCACACATTCACTATGGTGAATCACTAAAACAATACAGAAATACACTACGGAAAAAGAAGGAACAGCACGTCAGAAATCAGCTCAATGTAATTGAAGAATCTATAGACTCTAACCACTTCTGGGAAAATTGGAAAACACTAAACAAACAACACAAAAAAATTATCTTTCCAAAATTGAGATGTTTTGACAAACCCCTTCCCCAATCTTATTGGCCCAATAACAAAGAACAAACAGCAAAAACATACACATGATCAAATACAAATCTTAGAATCAACTATTAAAGACCAGAACCCACTGGATTATCCAATTACATTGAATGAACTACAGGACAAAATACAAACCCTCCAACCCCAAAAGGCATGTGGTGTTGATGGTATCCTCAATAAAATGATAAAATATACAGATAACAAATTACAATTGTCTATACTAAAACTCTTTAACATCATACTTAGCTCTGGCATCTTCTCCAATATTTGGAACCAAGGAGTGATAACTCCAATCCAAAAGTGGAGACAAATTTGACCCCAATAACTACCGTATGATATGCGTCAACAGCAACCTTGGGGAAATCCTCTGCATTATCATTAACAGCAGACTACATTTCCTCAGTGAAAACAATGTACTGAGCAAATGTCAAATCATCTTTCTACTAAATTACCATACGACAGACCCTGTATTCACCCTGCACACCCTAATTGACAAAAAACAAACAAAACAAAACAAAGGCAAAGTCTTCTCATGCTTTGTTGATTTTGAAAAAGCTTTTGACTCAATTTGGCATCAGGGTCTGCTATACATATTGATGGAAAGTGGTGTTGGGGGTAAAACATACGACATTTTAAAATCCATGTACACAAACAACAAGTGTGCGGTTAAATTGGCTAAAAACACACATTTCGTTCCACAGGGCCGTGGGGTGAGACAGTGATGCAGCTTAAGCCCCACCCCCTTCAACATTTATATAAACTTATTGTCGAGGGCACTAGAATAGTCTCCAGCACCCGGTCTCACCCTACTAGAATCTGGAGTCAAATGTTTGCTGATGATCTGGTGCTTCTGTCCCCAACTAAGGAGGGCCTACAGCAGCACCTAGATCTTCTGCACAGATTCTGTCAGACCTGGACCCTGACAGTAAATCTCAGTAAGACCAAAATAATGGTGTTCCAAAAAAGGTCCAGTTGCCAGGATGACAAATCCAAACTCCATCTAGACACCGTTGCCCTAGAGCACACAAAAAACTAGAAGGGCATTCTATGCCATCAAAAGGAGCATACCATTTGACATACCAATTAGGATCTGGCTAAAAATACTTGAATCAGTTATAGAACCCATTGCCCTTTATGGTTGTGAGGTCTGGGGTTCGCTCACCAACCAATAATTCACAAAATGGGAAAAACACCAAATTGAGACTCTGCATGCAAAATTAAACAAAAATATCCAGAATTAGGCTGATACCCAGATGTGCCACCAGGGGTCTTTTCGTAGTCCCCAAATCCAGAACAAATTCAAGAAAATATACAGAATTATATAGAGCTCTTATTGCATGGAACTTCCTTCCATCTCATTTTGCTCAAATAAACAGCAAACCTGGTTTCAAAAAAACATAAAGCAACACCTCGTGGCACAACGCCTCTCCCCGATTTGACCCAGATAGTTTGTGTGTGTATTGATATGTAGGCTACGTGTGCCTTTTTAAAAATGTATGTAGTTCTGTCCTTGAGCTGTTCTTGTCTGATGATGTTCTGTATTATGTTTCATGTTTTGTGTTGAACCCCAGGAAGAGTAGTTGCTGCTTTTGCAACAGCTAATGGGGATCCTAGTAAAATACCAAACACAGATACCCGCTAATTATCAAAATCCACCAAAGAAAAAGAGCTGTTAAATTCTACAACCACCTAAAATGAAGTGATTCCAAAACCTTCCATAACAAAGCACCTACAGAGAGATTAACCTGGAGAAGAATAAGCTGCTTCTGGGGCTCTGTTCACAAACACAAACAGACCCCACAGAGCCCCAGGACAGCAGCACAAGTAGACCTAACTAAATCGTTAGAAAACAAAAAGAGAATTGACACATTGGAAAGAATTAACAAAAAACAGAACAAACTAGAATGCTATTTGGCCCTAAACAGAGAGGACACAGTGGCAGAATACCTGACCACTGTGACTGACCCTAAACAGAGAGAACACAGTGGCAGAATACCGGACCACTGTGACTGACCCTAAACAGAGAGGACACAGTGGCAGAATACCTGACCACTGTGACTGACCCTAAACAGAGAGGACACAGTGGCAGAATACCTGACCAGTGTGACTGACCCTAAACAGAGAGAACACAGTGGCAGAATACCTGACCACTGTGACTGACCCTAAACAGAGAGTACACAGTGGCAGAATACCTGACCACTGTGACTGACCCTAAACAGAGAGAACACAGTGGCAGAATACCTGACCACTGTGACTGACTCTAAACAGAGAGTACACAGTGGCAGAATACCTGACCACTGTGACTGACCCTAAACAGAGAGAACACAGTGGCAGAATACCTGACCACTGTGACTGACTCTAAACAGAGAGTACACAGTGGCAGAATACTTGACCACTGTGACTGACCCTAAACAGAGAGTACACAGTGGCAGAATACCTGACCACTGTGACTGACCCTAAACAGAGAGTACACAGTGGCAGAATACCTGACCACTGTGACTGACCCAATTTTAAGGAAAGCTTGGACTATGTACAGACTCAGTGAGCATAGCCTTGCTATTGAGAAAATCCGCCATAGGCAGACCTGGCTCTCAAGAGAAGACAGGGTATGTGCTCACTGCCCACAAAAGGAGGTGGAAACTGAGCTGCACTTTCTAACCTCCTGCCAAATGTATGACCATATTAGAGACACATATTTCCATCAGATTACACAGATCCAGAAAGAATTCAAAAACAAACCCAATTTTGATAAACTCCCATATTTACTGGGTGAAATACCACAATGTGCATCACAGCATCTATATTTGTGAACTGTTGCCAAAAGAAAAGGGCAACCAGTGAAGAACAAACACTATTGTAAATACAACCCATATTTATCTTTATTTATTTTCTCTTTTGTAATTTATTTGCACATCGTTACAACACTGTATATAGCCATAACATGACATTTGAAATGTCTTTATTCTTTTGGAACTTCTATGAGTGTAATGTTTACTGTACATTTGTGTTGTTTATTTCACTTTTGTTTATTATCTACTTCACTTGCTTTGGCAATGTTAACATGTGTTTTCCATGCCAATAAAGCTCCTTGAATCGAATTGAATAGATTAAGGGATTACATTGGGAAAGAGGGATGGGGCAGGGGGGGGAGGGGAGGGAGAGAGAGAGAGAGGCCAGGGGAGAGGGTGAGAGAGAAAAGCCAGGTGAGGAGAGGAGGGGGAGAGAAAGTCCAAGGGAGAGAGAGGCCAGGTAAGAGAGAGAGAGAGAGAGAGAGAGAGAGAGAGAGAGAGAGAGAGAGAGAGAGAGAGAGAGAGAGAGAGAGAGAGAGAGGGAGAGAGAGGCCAGGTGAGAGGGGAGAGAGAGGCCAGGGGAGAGAGAGAGAGGGGAGAGAGAGGCCAGGGGGGAGAGAGAGAGAGAGAGAGGCCAGGGGAGAGAGAGAGAGAGAGCCCAGGGGAGAGAGAGAGGGGGGAGAGAGAGAGAGGCTAGGGGAGAGAGAGAGAGAGGGGAGAGAGAGAGAGAGAGAGAGAGAGAGAGAGAGAGAGAGAGAGAGAGAGAGAGAGAGAGAGAAAGAGAGAGAGAGAGAGGCCAGGGGAGAGAGATAGGCCAGGAGAGAGAGAGGCCAGGGGAGAGAGAGGACAGGAGAGAGAGAGAGGCCAGGGGAGAGAGAGAGGCCAGGGGAGACAGATAAGGGAGAGAGAGAGAGAGGCCATGGGAGAGAGAGAGAGAGCCAGGGGAGAGAGATAAGGGAGAGAGAGAGGCCAGGGGAGAGAGAGGACAGGAGAGAGAGAGAGGCCAGGGGAGAGAGAGAGGCCAGGGGAGACAGATAAGGGAGAGAGAGAGAGGCCAGGGGAGACAGATAAGGCAAAGAGAGAGAGAGGCCAGGGGAGACAGATAAGGGAGAGAGAGAGGCCAGGGGAGACAGATAAGGGAGAGAGAGAGAGAGAGGCCAGGGGAGACAGATAAGGGAGAGAGAGAGAGAGGCCAGGGGAGAGAGATGAGGGAGAGAGAGAGAGAGGCCAGGGGAGACAGATAAGGGAGAGAGAGAGAGAGGCCAGGGGAGACAGATAAGGGAGAGAGAGAGAGAGGCCAGGGGAGACAGATAAGGCAAAGAGAGAGAGAGAGAGAGAGAGAGGCCAGGGGAGACAGATAAGGGAGAGAGAGAGAGAGAGAGGCCAGGGGAGACAGATAAGGGAGAGAGAGAGAGGCCAGGGGAGACAGATAAGGCAAAGAGAGAGAGAGAGAGAGAGAGGCCAGGGGAGACAGATAAGGGAGAGAGAGAGAGAGGCCAGGGGAGACAGATAAGGGAGAGAGAGAGAGGCCAGGGGAGACAGATAAGGCAAAGAGAGAGAGAGAGAGAGAGGCCAGGGGAGACAGATAAGGCAAAGAGAGAGAGAGAGAGAGAGGCCAGGGGAGACAGATAAGGCAAAGAGAGAGAGAGAGAGAGAGGCCAGGGGAGACAGATAAGGGAGAGAGAGAGAGAGGCCAGGGGAGACAAATAAGGGAGAGAGAGAGAGGCCAGGGGAGACAGATAAGGCAAAGAGAGAGAGAGAGAGAGAGGCCAGGGGAGACAGATAAGGGAGAGAGAGAGAGGCCAGGGGAGACAGATAAGGCAAAGAGAGAGAGAGAGAGAGAGGCCAGGGGAGACAGATAAGGCAAAGAGAGAGAGAGGCCAGGGGAAACATATAGGTGAGAGAGAGAGAGGCCAGGGGAGAGAGGAATGAGCAGAGATTAAGTGTGAGAGTGATGGGGTGGTGCAAGTGGGTGACAGAGAGCAGGGGAGAGTTGAAGACAGAAAACAAGAAAGAGAGAGAGGAGAGAGAGAGTGAAAGGGCAGAGCAGCAGATGAGAGAGAGGGGTTAGAGTGAGAACAAGTGGAGAGAAAGAAGAAAGACATAAAGAGAGACAGAGGGGTGGGGGGTAGAAGTCATATCAGTGTGTCAGACCTCTGAGCGTGCCTGTCAAACTGACTGATGTATGAACACTGAGGCAGCCAACACACACACACACACACACACACACACACACACACACACACACACACACACACACACACACACACACACACACACACACACACACACACACACACACACACACACACACACACACACACACACACACACACACACACACACACACACACATCACTTTTCCCTACGAAAGACTTTGGGCTTTCATTTGAATCTGGGGTTTAGATAAGTGATAAAGGATCACAGCTTAGCAGGCAGTCAATAAGCGGGTCTCATCACAAGACGTCTGTCCACTGATTAAACCACTGTCTATAGACGGGCGGGTTGACATCGTCACGACAACGATGTGTGTTGTTGTGATTCTGAACGGTGAGAATATATATATAGAATTGCTATAGCAACAATGAGAAAAAGCTGCTGTGTGGTGAATCACAGATGGGTTGTTTCAGCTCTCTCCATATCTTGTTCTTCATACCATCTCTTGTTACCATCTTTGAGGTATTTTGATTGATGTCACCTCTATGGCTAATAAGACTCCAATTAGCTAGCTAGCTGACAACTGTAAAGATGTATTTGAGAGACAACAGGTGCTTATTGGGCAAATGTTTCTCACATGGAACAGCCTTCATTTCTCACATGGAACAGCCTCCATTTGTCACATGGAACAGCCTTCATTTCTCACATGGAACAGCCTTCATTTCTCACATGGAACAGCCTTCATTTCTCACATGGAACAGCCTTCATTTCTCAGAACAAGAACAGACTGACGAGTTTCGGAAGAAAGTCCTTTGTTTCTGGTCATTTTGAGCCTGTAATCGAACCCACAAATTCTGATGCTCCATATACTCAACTAGTCCAAAGAAAGACAGTTTTATCGCATCTTTAATCAGAACAACAGTTTTCATCTGTGCTAACATAATTGCAAAATGGTTTTCTAATGATCAATTAGCCTTTTAAAATGATACACTTGGATTAACTAACACAACGTGTCATTGGAACACAGGAGTGATGGTTGCTGATAATGGGCCTCTGTATACCTATGTAGATATTCTATTAAAAATCAGCCATTTCCAGCTACAATAGTAATTTACAACGTTACAAATGTCTACACTATTTATGATCAATTTGATGTCATTTTAATGGACAAAAAATGTGGATATCAAAAACAAGAACATTTCTAAGTGACCCCAAACTTTTGAACGATAGTGTGTGTTATATATATAAATATATATATTATATGTTTATATTATTATTATTTTAAACAGAACTTGCTGATGTTCAGTTATTATCTGGTGTGAGTGGAGTCTTATATACCAGACACACCATCTGGTCAGAGATAATGATTAAGATAATGATTAAGATAACATGGACATAGTTGGTCTGTTCAGAGATAATGATTAAGATAACATGGACATATTTAGTCTGTTCGGAGATAATGATTAAGATAACATGGACATATTTAGTCTGTTCAGAGATAATGATTAAGATAACATGGACATATTTAGTCTGTTCAGAGATAATGATTAAGATAACATGGACATATTTAGTCTGTTCAGAGATAATGATTAAGATAACATGGACATATTTAGTCTGTTCAGAGATAATGATTAAGATAACATGGACATATTTGGTCTGTTCAGAGATAATGATTAAGATAACATGGACATATTTAGACTGTTCAGAGATAATGATTAAGATAACATGGACATATTTAGTCTGTTCAGAGATAATGATTAAGATAACATGGACATATTTAGTCTGTTCAGAGATAATGATTAAGATAACATGGACATATTTAGTCTGTTCAGAGATAATGATTAATATAACATGGACATAGTTGGTCTGTTCAGAGATAATGATTAAGATAACATGGACAGATTTGGTCTGTTCAGAGATAATGATTAAGATAACATGGACAGATTTGGTCTGTTCAGAGATAATGATTAATATAACATGGACATAGTTGGTCTGTTCAGAGATAATGATTAATATAACATGGACATATTTAGTCTGTTTGAAGATAAAGATTGAGAGACGTGGACATATTTGCTTCTATGGGCTTATCTCCAAATTCACTGTTTGCTGAGAAATCATTTGTAGTTCAGAGGCTCTAAATACAGGGAATTATGGGTTTAATGGAATGCTGGCCGATCCTCAATGTGTGTGCGTGTGCGTGTGCTTGTGTGTGTTTCGTCAGTTGATTTATGATCCATGCATACTGTACCAATATACACACAGCTGACCGATTTTTCTGATACCACAGCACCACAGACAGTTGTCAGTGTATGCACTGATCTAGGACCAGCTCAGCCTCCTAAACCCTTACCTTAACCATACACATATCACCACAAAACAGAGTTAAAGTATTTCTATTTTGGGCCTCAAAACCTCAACTCAACCCTCACCCCTACTAATTCACAGTGAGCACACACACAGACACACACACACTCACACACACAGACACACACACAGACACACACACACACACACTGCTGAAAGATTGAAAGACATGATGGATAGCCAGTCGCCTTCTATTTAATGGATATCAATTAGAAACCATGACGTTTGATCATTTTGGTGGAATTAGTGGCGAGACACTGGACTGCTTCAAAATCAGTCTGTTTATATAAAGGGTCAATCTGGGATTTCAGACTTTTAGCCATGGTTGTTTTTCCAATTCCAGATTGCCCCTCTAAAATCTCTTCCAGAGAACTCAACAACACTCAACAGTACTCAACTCAACAATACTCAACTCAACAATACTCAACTCAACAATACTCAACTCAACAATACTCAACTCAACAATACTCAACTCAACAGTACTCAACTCAACAACAACTCAACAACACTCAACATCAACTCAACAACACTCAACATCAACTCAACAACACTCAACATCAACTCAACAACTTAACAATACTCAACTTAACAATACTCAACTCAACAATACTCAACTCAACAGTACTGAACTCAACATCAACTCAACAACACTCAACATCAACTCAACAACAACTCAACAATACTCAACTCAACAACAACTCAACAACACTTAACACTCAACATCAACTCAACAACACTCAACATCAACTCAACAACACTCAACATCAACTCAACAACTCCCAACAACAACTCAACAATACTCAACTCAACAACACTCAACATCAACTCAACAACACTCAACATCAACTCAACAACACTCAACATCAACTCAACAACTCCCAACAACAACTTAACAATACTCAACTCAACAACACTCAACATCAACTCAACAACACTCAACTCAACAACTCCCAACAACAACTCAACAATACTCAACTCAACAATACTCAACTCAACAACACTCAACATCAACTCAACAACACTCAACAACACTCAACAACAACTCAACAATACTCAACTCAACAACACTCAACATCAACTCAACAACACTCAACATCAACTCAACAACACTCAACATCAACTCAACAACTCCCAACAACAACTCAACAATACTCAACTCAACAATACTCAACTCAACAATACTCAACTCAACAACACTCAGCTCAAGAACAACTTAACAACACTCAACTCAACAATACTTAACAACACACAGGGCTCTGTAGTGCACTATATAGGGAATATGCTGCCATTCGGAACTAAAGAAAATATTTTTTAGCAGTCATTCACTCATCTAGGACCCTTCTGGGTGGTTTGGTTTTGACAATATCTATCAGCTATGGAAACTCACACTTACAGGCTTCACTGAGTATTTACAGTATCTACATGTAAGGCCTATTAAAATCCTTAAGAGTCTATTGACGCACCCGTGTGTCAATCTAAGTAACATGTATTTTTTAAATCCCCATCAAAATCCGTCAGTTTTTAAGTGAGAGTTTTTTTTGCTTGGGATGTGTCTCAATCCACCACATCCTCCGATGTCGGCCTTCCACATCTTTACGGTGTTTGTCAGACCAGGAGACATCCCGAAAATCGGTCTTCTCATAAAAATGTCTGTAGCATCCGAACGGTTTGGCCTACAAAATATGACCAATTTATGGAAAGATGAGACTCTCACGAAGACAATGGTGGTCTCTGGTTTGTTCTACGACCCCTACGACTGCGCCACTCGGGAGGCTTGAACTGGACTGTTTTTACAGCATGAGCAGTCGTGAGAAGATGCATTAGTTTTGAGATCAAAGCGAGAGCTACATGTTGTGACTTGTGTACATTTTGTTCATATCCTTTGATAGTGAGTTATTAGCCCAGTTATAGATCGTTTGTAGTCAGCAACGGGGGAGTGATTGCTTCCTACAGAGCACAAAAAGTGTTCATTTCTATACATCTTTGAAAGCGAGTCAAGTAAAGAGCTTTTTCTTTTGTCTTAAAGGGGCCGTGTTGTATTTGAGATAGGCTAGAATAGTAACCAGTAGGCAAATGGTAGCATAATTTGTCTGATTCTCTGTAATAGTGGTACAGGCATAATGATGCATTTTATATGTAAAGTGGTTTCTTGCATCAAACAACAAAACAACATTTTCAGTCACCTCCTTGTCTGAAGGACAAGTGCATAAACAGGTTAAGCTACAGGACTGTTTTGCCAGCACCGACTGGAATATGTTCAGGGATTCCTCTGATGGCATTGAGGAGTACACCACATCAGTCATTGGCTTCATCAATAAGTGCATCGATGACGTCGTCCCCACAGTGGCCGTACGTACATACCCCAACCAGAAGCCATGGATTACAGGCAACATCCGCACTGAGCTAAAGGCTAGAGCTGCCGCTTTCAAGGAGTGGGACTCTAACCCGGAAGCTTATAAGAAATCCTTAGAGTCCACATCACGAACAAACTAACATGGTCTAAGCACACCAAGACAGTCGTGAAGAGGGCACGGCAAAACCTATTCCCCCTCAGGAGACTGAAAAGATTTGGCATGTGTCCTCAGATCCTCAAAAGGTTCTACAGCTGCACCATTGAGAGCATCTTGACTGGTTGCATCACTGCCTGGTATGGCAACTGCTCGGACTCCATCCGCAAGGGTAGTGTGTACAGCCCAGTACATCACTGGGGCCAAGCTTCCTGCCATCCAGGATCTCTATCCCAGGCGGTGTCAGAGGAAGGCCTTAAAAATTGTCAAAGTCTCCAGCCACCCTGGTCAAAGACTGTTCACAGCTTCACTGAGTATCTATCCACATATAGGCCCAATTAAACAGCTTCACTGAGTATCTATCCACATATAGGCCCAAATAAACAGCTTCACTGAGTATCTATCCACATATAGGCCCAATTAAACAGCTTCACTGAGTATCTATCCACATATAGGCCCAAATAAACAGCTTCACTGAGTATCTATCCACATATAGGCCCAATTAAACAGCTTCACTTACTATCTATCCACATATAGGCCCAATTAAACAGCTTCACTGACTATCTATCCACATATAGGCCCAAATAAACAGCTCACTGACTATCTATCTACATATAGGCCCAATTAAACAGCTTCACTGAGTATCTATCCACATATAGGCCCAAATAAACAGCTTCACTGACTATCTATCCACATATAGGCCCAATTAAACAGCTTCACTGAGTATCTATCCACATATAGGCCCAATTAAACAGCTCACTGACTATCTATCCACATATAGGCCCAAATAAACAGCTTCACTGAGTATCTATCCACATATAGGCCCAAATAAACAGCTTCACTGACTATCTATCCACATATAGGCCCAAATAAACAGCTTCACTGAGTATCTATCCACATATAGGCCCAATTAAACAGCTTCACTGAGTATCTATCCACATATAGGCTCAATTAAACAGCTTCACTGACTATCTATCCACATATAGGCCCAAATAAACAGCTTCACTGACTATCTATCCACATATAGGCCCAAATAAACAGCTTCACTGAGTATCTATCCACATATAGGCCCAATTAAACAGCTTCACTGAGTATCTATCCACATATAGGCCCAATTAAACAGCTTCACTGAGTATCTATACACATATAGGTCCAAATAAACAGCTTCACTGAGTATCTATCCACATATAGGCCCAATTAAACAGCTTCACTGAGTATCTATCCACATATAGGCCCAAATAAACAGCTTCACTGAGTATCTATCCACATATAGGCCCAATTAAACAGCTTCACTGAGTATCTATCCACATATAGGCCCAAATAAACAGCTTCACTGAGTATCTATCCACATATAGGCCCAAATAAACAGCTTCACTGAGTATCTATCCACATATAGGCCCAATTAAACAGCTTCACTGAGTATCTATCCACATATAGGCCCAATTAAACAGCTTCACTGAGTATCTATCCACATATAGGCCCAATTAAACAGCTTCACTGACTATCTATCCACATATAGGCCCAATTAAACAGCTCACTGACTATCTATCCACATATAGGCCCAAATAAACAGCTTCACTGACTATCTATCCACATATAGGCCCAATTAAACAGCTTCACTGACTATCTATCCACATATAGGCCCAATTAAACAGCTCACTGACTATCTATCCACATATAGGCCCAATTAAACAGCTTCACTGAGTATCTATCCACATATAGGCCCAATTAAACAGCTTCACTGAGTATCTATCCACATATAGGCCGAAATAAACAGCTTCACTGACTATCTATCTACATATAGGCCCAAATAAACAGCTTCACTGAGTATCTATCCACATATAGGCCCAATTAAACAGCTTCACTGAGTATCTATCCACATATAGGCCCAATTAAACAGCTTCACTGAGTATCTATCCACATATAGGCCCAAATAAACAGCTTCACTGAGTATCTATCCACATATAGGCCCAAATAAACAGCTTCACTGAGTATCTATCCACATATAGGCCCAATTAAACAGCTTCACTGAGTATCTATCCACATATAGGCCCAATTAAACAGCTTCACTGAGTATCTATCCACATATAGGCCCAAATAAACAGCTTCACTGAGTATCTATCCACATATAGGCCCAAATAAACAGCTTCACTGACTATCTATCTACATATAGGCCCAAATAAACAGCTTCACTGAGTATCTATCTACATATAGGCCCAATTAAACAGCTTCACTGAGTATCTATCCACATATAGGCCCAATTAAACAGCTTCACTGAGTATCTATCCACA
This sequence comes from Oncorhynchus keta, assembly GCF_023373465.1. Classification (NCBI taxonomy): domain Eukaryota; kingdom Metazoa; phylum Chordata; class Actinopteri; order Salmoniformes; family Salmonidae; genus Oncorhynchus; species Oncorhynchus keta. Next base: position 72,885,309 of record NC_068455.1, on the reverse strand, counting down.
TATAGGCCCAAATAAACAGCTTCACTGAGTATCTATCCACATATAGGCCCAATTAAACAGCTTCACTGAGTATCTATCCACATATAGGCCCAATTAAACAGCTTCACTTACTATCTATCCACATATAGGCCCAATTAAACAGCTTCACTGAGTATCTATCCACATATAGGCCCAAATAAACAGCTTCACTGAGTATCTATCCACATATAGGCCCAAATAAACAGCTTCACTGAGTATCTATCCACATATAGGCCCAATTAAACAGCTCACTGAGTATCTATCCACATATAGGCCCAAATAAACAGCTTCACTGAGTATCTATCCACATATAGGCCCAATTAAACAGCTTCACTGAGTATCTATCCACATATAGGCCCAAACAAACAGCTTCACTGAGTATCTATCCACATATAGGCCCAAATAAACAGCTTCACTGAGTATCTATCCACATATAGGCCCAATTAAACAGCTTCACTGACTATCTATCCACATATAGGCCCAAATAAACAGCTTCACTGAGTATCTATCCACATATAGGCCCAATTAAACAGCTTCACTGAGTATCTATCCACATATAGGCCCAAATAAACAGCTTCACTGGACATACAAACATATTAAAAACGAATAGTCAATATGGTTGAAGGAGAGAGATATAGTACCCTTGCCACCCAGGAATGTTTATATGCAATTTATATCCCTTAAAGTTCAATGCACACATAATGCATATGAACATATTGCCATTTTAGTGCATATTCTATAAAGAATCATGTTGAAATATCAGTGATGTCATTTGCTGTGGAGTTCTGTATCCGAGGCCAAAGACCTTTTCCTTCCTTATAGACTGTATTGTATCTCCATCTGACCTATCGTTCCTCCCCTCTTTCCCTCTCTCCCCCTCTTTCACTCTCTCCCCCTCTTTCCCTCTCTCCCCCTCTTTCCCTCTCTCCCCCTTCTTTCCCTCTCTCCCCCTCTTTCCCTCTCTCCCCCTTCTTTCCCTCTCTCCCCCTCTTTCACTCTCTCCCCCTTTCCCCTCTCTCCCCCTTTCCCCTCTCTCCCCTCTTTCCCTCTCTCCCCCTCTTTCCCTCTCTCCTCCTTCTTTCCCTCTCTCCCCCTCTTTCCCTCTCTCCCCCTCTTTCCCCTCTCTCCCCCTCCTTTCCCTTTCTCCCCCTCTTTCCCCTCTCACCCCCTCTTTCCACTCTCACCCCTTCTTTCCCCTCTCTCCCCCTGCTTTCCCTCTCTCCCCCACTTTCCCCTCTCTCCCCCTTTCCCTCTCACCCCCTCTTTCCACTCTCACCCCCTCCTTTCCCTCTCTCCCCCTCTTTCCCCTCTCACCCCCTCTTTCCCTTCTCTCCCCCTTTCCCTCTCACCCCCTCTTTCCACTCTCACCCCCTCCTTTCCCTCTCTCCCCCTCTTTTCCTTCTCTCTCCCCCTTTCCCTCTCTCCCCCTCTTTCCCTCTCTCCCCCTTTCCCTCTCACCCCCTCTTTCCACTCTCACCCCCTCCTTTCCCTCTCTCCCCCTCTTTCCCCTCTCACCCCCTCTTTCCCTTCTCTCCCCCTTTCCCTCTCACCCCCTCTTTCCACTCTCACCCCCTCCTTTCCCTCTCTCCCCCTCTTTTCCCTCTCTCCCCTC